>NC_135721.1:98813562-98924793 GCF_964656455.1 Halichoerus grypus
TAAAGATACATCCAGACTGAAAGTGAAGGGATGGAGATCCATCTTCCATGCCAACGGACCTCAGAAGAAAGCTGGGGTAGCAATTCTTACATCAGACAAATTAGATTTTAAACTAAAGACTGCAGTTAGAGAACCAGAAGGACACTATATCATTCTTAAAGGGTCTATCCAACAAGAAGATCTAACAATTGTAAATATATATGCCCCCAACATGGGGGCAGCCATCTACATAAGCCAGCTGTTAACCAAAATAGAGTCATATTGATAACAATGTTAACTGTAGGAGACCTCAATACTTCACTCTCAGCAATAGACAGATCATCTAAGCAGAAAATCAACAAAAAAACAAGAGCTTTGAATGACACACTGGACCAGATGGACATCATAGATACATATAGAACATTCCACCCTAAAACAACAGAATACTCATTCTTCTTGAGTGCACATGGAACTTTCTCCAGAATAGACCACATACTGGGTCACAAATCAGGTCTCAACTGATACCAAAAGATTGAGATTATTCCCTGCATATTCTCAGACCATAATGCTTTAAAACTGGAATTCGATCACAAGAAAAAACACTTGGAAGCTAAAGAATACTCTGCTCAAGAATGTTTGGGTCAACCAGGAAATTAAAGAAGAACTTAAACAATTCATGGAAATCAATGAGAAGGAAAACACATCAGTCCAAAGCCTATGGATACCCCAAAGGCGGTCCTAAGGGGGAAATACATAGCCATCCAAGCCTCACTCAAAAAAATAGAAAAATCCCGAATTCATCATCTAACTCTACACCTTAAAGAACTAGAGAAAAAGAAATAAATAATGCTTAAGCCATGCATTAGAAGAGAAATTAAGATTAGAGCAGAGATCAATGAATTAGAAACCAGAAACACAGTAGATCAGATCAACAAAACTAGAAGCTGGTTCTTTGAAAGAATTAATAAGATCAATAAACCACTAGCCAGACTTATCCAAAACAAAAGAGAAAGGACCCAAATTAATAAAATTATGAATGAAAGGGGAGAGATCACAACTAACACCAAAGAAATAGAAACAATTATTAGAAATTATTATCAACAACTATATGCCCATAAGCTGAGCAACCTGGATGAAATGGATGCCTTCCTGGAAACCTATAAACTCCCAAGACTGAAACAGGAAGAAATTGACAACCCGAATAGGCCAATAACCAGTAACGAGATTGAAGCAGTGATCAAAAACCTCCCAAAAAACAAGAGTCCAGGGCCTGATGGATTCCCTGGGGAATTCTACCAAACATTCAAAGAAGAAGTAATACCTATTCTCCTGAAGCTGTTTCAAAAAATAGAAACAGAAGGAAAGCTCCAGACTTATTCTACGAGGCCAGCATTACCTTATTCCCCAAACCAGGCAAAGACCCCATCAAAAAGAATTTCAGATGGATATCCCTGATGAATATGCATTCCAAAATCCTCAACAAAATCCTAGCTAATAGGATCCAACAATACATTAAAAGGATCATCCACCACGACCAAGTGGGATTTATCCCCAGGATGCAAGGGTGGTTCAACATTCACAAATCACTCAATGTGACAGAACACATTAATAAGAGGAGAGAGAAGAACCATATGGTCTTCTCAATTGATGCAGAAAAAGCATTTGAGAAAATACAGCATCCTTTCCTGATTAAAACTCTTCAGAGTATAGGGATAGAAGGAACATTCCTCACGTTCATAAAATCCATCTATGAAAAACCCACAGTGAATATCATCCTCAATGGGGAAAAGCTGAGACCTTTCCCTTAAGATCAGGAACACGTCAAGGATGCCCACTCTCGCCACTATTGTTCAACATAGTACTAGAAGTCCTAGCAACAGGAATCAGACAACAAAAAGAAATAAAAGGCATTCAAACAAAGGCAAAGAAGAAGTCAAACTCTCTCTTTTCGCAGATGACATGATACTTTATGTGGAAAACCCAAAAGACTCCACCCCCAAATTATTAGAACTCATACAGCAATTCAGTAATGTGGCAGGATACAAAATCAATGCACAGAAATCAGTTGCTTTCTTATACACTAACAATGCAACTGTAGAAAGAGAAATTAGAGAAACGATTCCATTTACAATAGCACCAAAAACCATAAGATACCTTGGAATAAATCTAACCAAAGAGGTAAAGGATCTATACTCTAGGAACTTCAGAACACTCATGAAAGAAATTGAAGAAGACACAAAGAGATGGAAAAACATTCCATGCTCATGGATCAGAAGAATAAACACTGTTAAAATGTCTATGCTGCCTAGAGCAATCTATACCTTCAATGCCATCCCAATCAAAATTCCAATCACATTTTTCAAAGTGCTGGAACAAACAATCCTAAAATTTGTATGGAATCAGAAAAGACCCCGAATCGCCAAGGAAGTGTTGAAAAAGAAAAACAAAGCTGGGGGTATCATGTTGCCCATTTCAAGCTATATTACAAAGCAGTGATCACCAAGACAGCATGGTACTGGCACACAAACAGACATATAGGCCAATGGAACAGAATAGACAGCCCAGATATGGACCCTCAACTCTGGTCAAATAATCTTTGACAAAGCAGGAAAAAATATGCAGTGGAAAAAAAGTCTCTTCAATAAATGGTGCTGGGAAAATTGGACAGCCACATACAGAAGAATGAAACTCGACCATTCTCTAACACCATACACAAAGATAAACTCAAAATGGATGAAAGACCTCAATCTGAGACAGGAATCCACCAAAATCCTAGAGAAGAACATAGGCAGTAACCTCTTTGACACTGGCCACAGCAACTTCTCTCAAGATACATCTCCAAAGGTTAGTGAAAGAAAAGCAAAAATGAACTTTTGGGACTTCATCAAGATAAAAAGCTTCTGCACAGCAAAGGAAACAGTCAACAAAACAAAGAGGCAACCCACAGAATGGGAGAAGATATTTGCAAATGACACTACAGATAAAGGGCTGGTATCCAAGATCTATAAAGAATTTCTCAAACTCAACACCCAAAAATCAAATAATCAAGTCAAAAAATGGGCAGAAGACATGAACAGACACTTCTCTAAAGAAGACATACAAATGGCTAACAGACACATGAAAAAAATGTTCATCATCATTAGCCATCAGGGAAATTCAAATCAAGTCCACATTGAGATACCACCTTACACCAGTTAGACAAGGCAAGAAACAACAAATGTTGGCGAGGTTTTGGAGAAAGGGGATCCCTCTTACACTGTTGGTGGGAATGCAAGTTGGTACAGCCACTTTGGAAAACAGTGTGGAGGTGCTTCAGAAAATTAAAAATAGAGCTACCCTATGACCCAGCAATTGCACTCCTGGGTATTTACCCCAAACACACAGATGTAGTGGAAAGAAGGGCCATATGCACCCCAATGTTCCTAGCAGCAATGTCTGCAATAGTCAAACTGTGGGAAGAGTCGAGATGCCCTTCAACAGATGAATGGATAAAGATGTGGTCCATATATACAATGGAATATTACTCAGCTATCAGAAAGGATGAATACCCAACTTTTACATCAACATGGATGGGACTGGAGGAGATTATGCTAAGTGAAATAAGTTAAGCAGAGAAAATCAATTATCATAGGGTTTCACTTATTTGTGGAACATAAGGAATAGCATGGAAGATATTAGGAGAAGGAAGGGAAAAATGAAGGGGGGCGGGAATCAGAGGGAGAGATGAACCATGAGAGACTATGGACTCTGAGAAACAAACTGAGGGTTTTAGAGGGGAGGGGGGTGGGGGGATGGGTTAGCCTGGTGATGGGTATTAAGGAGGGCATGTACTACATTCAGCACTGGGTGTTATATGAAAACAATGAATTGTGGATCACTACATCAAAAACTAATGATGTATTGTATGGTGACTAACATAACATAATAAAATAAAATTAAAAAAAAAAAAAAGAAAGCAAGCTTGCTTCAGAGTGCCTCCTGATGGCCACACCCAATAGACATGGGGTGACTGATGTTCTGCCCTCTTTCTCAGGTGACAGCACCCAGTCTGCCATTTAATGTCTGCATTGCAGAGTATGGATGGGGCCCAAGGAGTTCCCTTGGGAATGTAGAAAAGCTGGTGGTCTGGATGCTACAATTATCTCTCAACACATAGGTGCCAACATTCTGGACACAACTGGAACTTTTAAATTTGAAGCTCACCGACTCGCAACAGAACTTCTGTGCATCACACCTCTCCCCATGGTCCTGCCTTACCCCTGACTTTATTTTGTTCAGCTTAGCACTGATTTTCCTAGCAGGACCTCTAGGATTCGTCATATATAAAAGGGAGAAGGAAAATCCTGTGCTTATCAATTTAATCCCTTCACACCCATTCTTTCATTTCACTTGACATTATGTGTGCCACAGCAGGTGACACTTCATAAATTCTACTACATTCAGCCTCAGACTTGAATTACTTTTGCTTTCACCTACTTAAAAAATTGTGCAACATGAAGTTTTCCTTTCAAGTTGTCTTTCCTTTGCTCTGCAAAGCAGGGTATGAATGAGCCGCATTTTTATGGGACACAAGGTTACAATCTATGCAGGCTTCATCAGCTTCTCAAACTTAAGAGCTCCAGCTTCTATTTCTGAGGGTATTTTTAAAATCATCTTTTGCCTAAAGAATTATAATAATGACCTAAGAAATGGCTCGTGAAACAAATGCTATTCCTACTAACCCTGTTCCTACTAACCCTGAATAAGTCTCTTGAGAAAGGAGATGAAAGATCTCGTAGAATCACTTGGAATAGAATTTTTCTAAAATTTTCTTAAAAGAACATTTTTCCTACAGGGGTAATCAAGGGAGTTCATTGAAGACATCACATCTGAGTAGAAAAGATTTATATTGGGATCTACTGAGAGATGAAAATGCAGTTTCTACTTTTGAACTGGTGGCACCCTATGGTGGGTGGACCTGGAAGCCAGTGATCTTTATAAACATAAACCACATCATGTCATGTCCATGCTAAGAGATGCCAGTGGCTTGCTCCACACTGTGACCAAAGTCCAAACTCCTCATTTTGGCTTGGCTTTCAGAGTCCTTGTGCTGCCCTCATCACACTCCGAAATGCCATCTGTCCCATGTCCTTGGTTACCATGAGGAACCCCACTGGAATATAAGCTCAATGAGGCAGAGTCCTTGTCTCTCTTATTCGCCTTTCCACCTTCAGTGGTCAAAGCGAAGGAGGTACTCAAAAACTTGTCAAGCCCTACTAGGGAACATGGGAAAGACCTAGTTGCTCCAGTGTCCTGTGAAGCTTCCTAGCATCCTGAAAAATTTTATGCCTCCTGAAGCCTAGGAAAATCAGCCCTGTCATTGGAGGGAAGGAAATGAACTAATTCGGTGTTGCTCTCTGGTGCCTACTGGCCAACACCCCCCGCAATGCATGTGACCTTGCACGACCTCAAGGCATGGACTTAGGAGAATGGGAACCAGGTCCCCTTGGCTTTAGGTCCAATAAACACCTCTTGGGCTTCTGTCACACTCAAGCTGGGGCAGAACATAGGAGCTCTTTCAGGGACATATCATTGTAGAGGGTATCTTAGCTTCAACTGTCACTGACTCACAGGCATGAAAACACCTATGTCCTAAAAAGCTGTTATGTTCCCAGCTGCACAGCCAGGTGCATCGAATATTGTCATCACAGCTCCCAGCAACATTAACTGTGACACCACAACATGCAAGAAGAGGAGTTAGTCCCCGAAGCCCCTGCTTATTGGCTTTTACTCACCAATGATTAGCCAAGTTCCCTGGAAAGCCTATGTTTGCAAACTGCCCTCATAATTCCAGGAATTCCTCTGGAGTTTCTCAGTGGCCAACTCTTCTACAATAAACACTGAGCATGGAGAAACTCTCCTCTTCACATTTGAATGTTAAGACAGGCCTTGGCTGCCACACTCTACATTCTGAGGTGTGTCTGAACCAGTCTCCAGATTTCAGCAGGTGGAGTTTTCTTAAACGGGCCAGTTGGTGAAAACTCTACTCTGTGGTTTGCTAGAATTCACAATGGCAGCCACTCCTTTGCTGAGCAACACAGAGATTAATGCAATCTTAGGGACTGAGACTGTGATTTAAAATAACACATTATTTGATATAATTATATAATTTTTATGATCAAAAATACATTTTATTTATATATAAATGTATATTATGTATATATTTTATACTCTCACTGGAGTATATCATCCTGAAAGTCATCACAAAGACACTCTGAGGGGCACCTGGGTGTCTTCCTTCCGCTCAGGTCATGATCCCAAAGTCCTGGGACCAAGCCCTGTGATGGGCTCCCTGTTCAGCAGGGAGCCTGCTTCTCCCTCTCCCTATGCTACCCCTACCCCCCACTTGTGCGCACACTCTCTCTCTCTCTCTGTCTCTTCCTCTCACTCTTTTTCTCTCAAATAAATAGATAAAATTTTTAAATAAAAAGACACTCTGGAAGATCACAAGTGAGAAGTTCTGAAAATTTCTGTGTTGAGACAGAGGACACAGCTTGATGTGGGCAGTAATGCCACCATTAGACTGCAGTGTCTCTTTTTGACAGCTTGTTTCTGAGGGTGCTGGATTGGATAAGCATACCCAATTCTTCCCTCCCCTTTGCCACACCATTTGCCATCTTACTTTGCAAAACTGTCTTGTGAGCAGAGTATATTTCCCTGCATCACTGATGTTGAGTTGGGCCATGTGACTTGCTTTGGCCAATGGGATGGGAGCAAATGTGAGGCTGTAAGAGCACTTGGGATGCCCCAGGTGGCCACTGCCCTTTCAGACTAGCACGTGAAGCTCAGGTGGAACAGGTGGAACAGGCTGAGCATTAAGGGAAGCCTGGGATCCAGGTCAGTCAGGCCAAGCCCAGCCTCAATCAGTTAAACCAACCAACCTGCAGAACCATGAACAAGAGAATAAATGCTATTTGCTGTCAGCCACTGGATTTTCAAGGTTGTCTGTAATGCAGAAAAATCTGATGGATACCTTGAGCAAGGACTGATATGCTTTTTGAAATCCCACTGAGCATGCAGAGCCCTCAGGAGTGGTTTTTATTCTTATCTAGATCTTTGCTATCTTTGGAATATGGTTTCACCTGCTGACTGTCTGTCCAGGGTAAAAAATATCATATGCATAATAAATTGTGCATACCAGTTCAAAGAACTCAAAGAGGCATGGGAATTGGTTCAAGACGAATCCTGAAATAAGGAAAAGAGAACAGGTTTTGGAGTCAAACCTACCAGACATTGCGTCTTTCTGTGAAAACTGCAATCTGTGTGAGCACAGCATGTTTCTTTCTTTCTTTTTTTTAAGATTTTATTCTTAAGTAATCTCTACACCCAACGTGGTGCATGAACTCACAACCCCAAGATCAAGAGTCGCACATTCCACTGATTGAGCCAGCCAGGTGCCCCAGCACCGGATATTTCTTTTTCTTTCTTTCTTTCTTTCTTTCTTTCTTTCTTTCTTTCTTTCTTTCTTTCTTTCTTTTTTTTTTATTTTATTTTATTATGTTATGTTAATCACCATACACTACATTTCTATTCTTCAGTGTCCACACATGTCACACGGGGATAAGGCTACCTTCTTGTTGTGAAGATTAAATAGAATAAGTCACATACTGTTGGCTCCTCACAGGTCTTCTTATTTAGGTCCCTCCCCCTATATTTACCTTATTTACTTAAAGATGTGAGAAAGCTGAAAGATGTAAGGAAGCCTAAATGCACAGGAATGCTATTCAGCCCCCGAGGCCTGGAAACCCAGCTGGGAGCGGCAGGCTCTTCTTCTTCTTCTTCTTTTTGAAGATTTTATTTATTAATTTGAGAGAGAGTGAGCAAGAGAGCAGAGCAGGGGTTGGGGCAGAGGGAGAGGAAGCAGACTCCCCAACTGAGCGGGGAGCCTGACGTGGGGCTCGATCCCAGGACCCTGGGATCATCACCTGAGCTGAAGGCAGATGCTTAACCGACTGAGCCACCCAGGTGCCCTAATGCCAGGCTCTTTAACAGGCGCAGGAATCATAACCTCAAGTGAAGGTGTGACCAATTTTCAAGACCCAATAAGGTCTCACTGTTTCTCCTGAGAACCTGGAAATAGAATTTACATTACCTATTTTTTTTTCCCATAATCCCTTCCTGCTACCAGAAAATATAATTGTTTGGTAAAAGAAACGAGTAGTAGAAGAGCAGGTTTTCACAAAACAACTCCGTTTATGGCTAAACCTCTGAATGAATTGTACCATACTGACTGCAGTCTAAAATATCAAAAGAAGCTTGCTAATTAGATCCCTGAAATCACTACACTCTGGATTTCACAATATCTCATTAATACGATGAATACATGTCTGTAACAAATCTAAAATGAATTTGGAGTGGCCTGAACGATTCACTCCAACTCACTGCATATATGACCTCTCAGTTTTCTATCGGGAGCATCCCCGCCACTGGCTTTAGGATTTCTAAGTTTTATCCAAACATAAGATACCGCTCCTGAAAATGCCCAGAGAGATGTAATTGGAAGTGATGCGTGTACCATTTCCCTCAAACAGACAGAAGCTGGCTCATTCCTCTTCACCACAGTGAGGTACTTGGGGGGATAGTAAGTATTTGAGGAATTATAGGAGAATGAAGCATCTAAATAAGCCACAGAATTGTAAAGCTAGAAAACTGCGTTTTAAAATGCAAATTTCCCACAATGCTCATCACTGTCAGTCTTAATAATGAATGACAGTATTTCACAAACCATGAGCTCTAGGCTAAGTTTGTGGTAGAATAATGAAATCCTAGAAGGGCATATTTCTCATCAAAAATCAATTTGTTCTCCTGCTTGAGCTGTAGTAAGCAGACATAAGAATAGTACGAAGTTGTAAGGTGCCATAAAAACCTGCCAAGGACCAGGAAAGAGGTTTAGGATGTGCTTTTAGTGGGAATAAATATCCATTTAAACATATATGTTAAAGATTTATTTTGACAGATCTCTGTAGGAAGTTGGAACTTTTGTGTACACTCAAAGGTATTCCCGAGAGAAAAATAAAGTCGATGTTCGTACAGTATTTTACTTATGTGACACCTGACGTTTTCTTCTTAAAAAGTAGAATGGCTTTCTGGCATGTTCGGAGCTTGGAAGTTGTCACTCCCTCCTCACAGGTGATAGGCAGGACAAACTGAACAAATCAACAACTTTTCTTAGATCTATCAGAGAAGTGAGGTCCCGGGGCCACCACTGGCACTCCAAACTGGAGAGACGGGCAGGTGAACACAGAGAACCACAACTTCGCAAAGCAGAAACCCCTGAACAGAAACCTGCACAGGAACCAGTACCAGGGAAGGAAAACCTAAACAGTAATTGAGGTATTGTTGGAGCTTGGAGTAGACAAATCTGAGAGTTAAAAACTCCAGAGGGGCCTAGTCTTAGCGTGCCCCCACCCCACTTCTGTAAGTTTTATCTGCAGAAGCTCCACCAGATTCTCACGATGAATATAAGGTAAATATAAAGAAAAACTTCCTCATGCTACCTGCAGGGGGATCCATGGGAGGCAGGGGAGAGGAACTATTTCCAAATAAGCCACCCTGTTCTTAATGCATGTCTTGGGACACCTGGGTGGCTCAGTCAGTTAAGCGTCTGCCTTCGGCTCAGGTCACGATCCCAGGGTCCTGGGTTCGAGCCCTGCATCGGGCTCCCCGCTCAGCGGGGAGCCTGCTTCTCCCTCTCTCTCTCTATTTCTCCCTCTTTCTCTCTGTCAAATAAATAAATAACATCTTTAGAACAAAACAACAACAACAACAATGCACGTCTTCAGGAGGAACAGTGTTACCAGAGTCTAACCTGCTGAGGGCAGGGCAATATTCCACTCCAGCCGGCTCTAGCCACACATCCACATGGGGGAAGGAAAACACCCAATTCCGCCCATGGGAGTCATCCTATCTCACCTGCGGAGGGAGAGAGAGGAAATAAGAAGCACCTGTGATATTCACAGTTCAGAGGCACAGGCTCACGGATGATGAGACCTAAACAGAGGGCCATAGCCTGCTTCCCCTCCCCCACACCTCACCATCACATTACCAAAGGCCTGTTTACTATAGTTCCATTTACCAAGTACATCATGTTCAGCTATCAAGAAAAAATACAAAGCATACTAAAAGGTCAAAATCACAGCTCGAAGAGACAGCGCAGGCCTCAGAACCAGATTCAGATATGGAAGAGTGGTTGGGATGATTCACATGCTCAGTATTCTAATGGATAAAGTACCCAGTATACGCAAACAGATGGGAAATATAGGGAGAGGTACAGAAATTCTAGGAAAGAATCAGAAAGCAATGCTGGAGATCAAAATCATTGTAACAGAAATGAAGAATGCCTTTGATGGGCCCATTAGTAGACTAGACACAGCTGGAAAAAGTGTCTCTGCACTTGAGGATGTAGAAAATTGGGAAGTCAATAAAAACTTCCAAAATGGAAAACAAAAATGCCTGAAGAAAACAAATCAGAATATCCAAGTACAGTGGGACAAAATTACATACGAATACTGGAAATACCAAAAGATGGCATGTGGGAAATCTCTGTACCTTCGAGTCACTTCTGTTGTGAATCTGAAACTGCTCTAAAAAATAATTGATAAAATGAGGTAAGATAAAATAAAATAATAAAATAAAATAAAATAAATAAACCGCTCTCAGCTTTGACAGATGAGCATTTCCGGCTGCTATTTCTGGCATATTTTCAAAAGACAGCTTCCCCACCAGTGGCTTCAGTGTTCTTTTGGAATTCAAAAGCTCAATTTAGGAAATGATATGGAGGCAATTCCTGTGTGACAGCAAGCATGTAAAATTCCTACTCTGCCAAGCACAGAGTCCCTGGAATTACTAAAGAATGCTTTATCAGAGGCAAAACCCGTCTTTGTGTAATAATGGAATAACGACATTAAAATTACCAAGCACCTTTCATGGACATTAGGAATTCCCTTAAGCATGCCCCATTGCACTTCCTGTCACAATAATGCACGGGCACATTTCTTGTATTATTATATACAATAAATATTGTATTTCCATGAAAAAAATACAGAATGGACTACTGATACACAGAGCATGGGTGAATCCCCAAAACAGTACTTTGAACAAAAGAAGTCAGCCACAAACATGTATATACTGTCAAGATTCCACTGATAACAGAGTTCAAGAACTGGCAAAACTAAGCTGTTAGAAATCAGAATGATAGTTGTTTAAGGAGGCTGGGACTGACTGAAATGGATCATGATGGAACTTTCTAGGGTGATAGAAATGTTCTACATCCTGACCTCGGAGTTGGTTACACAGGGATATACATTTGTTCAAATCTTCTCCCCTGACTCAGGAGAAACTGACAGAATTCCAAATGGTCCGAGTGCTCAAGTGTCCCTGCTGACTGCCTTTACGAATGCCTACTGCTCACCCAAGGTGTGCGGGCAAATAAAGTTTGAGAAGGGGACTCCTGCTTTTCTGATCTGCCTGCAGCAGATCTAATGGTGATAATCACCTTTAAAATACTTAATATTTCTGTAATACAAAAAGAGAGAGATAGAGAAAAGAAAGATTAAGAGAGAAAAAATTCCCTGGGCAGATGGGAATACGGGGAGCATGGAAGGTGAGAAAAATCAGTGGTGGCAATGGAAAAAATTCCATGGTGGCAATGGAAGAGAGGTGTCCATCAATACTGCAGAGGGTGGGCAGGTAGAGACAGGAGGTGAGTGACCTCTGCCCCGGGGAGAGCCAAGTGTAGCAGCCTAACCTGTTCACAATGGACCCTTCTGCAGGGTTAGAGACAGCAGATCAAGAACCAGGACCAAAGCCATCTTGACCTGTTTCTTAAGCTTCACAATGCCCCTCTATGTTGAATTTTGATTGTACCATAATGACTAGTAGAAAACCATGAAAACTCAAAGAACCTGTGGGTTTCTCCTTAGAGATAAGAAGGAAATCAGGAATTGCAGAGATCATGGCCTTCTCCTCATCCAGTGAAGCAAGAGAGAAAGTCTGACATGGAAGAGTCCCTGGCAATTTTGAGAGAAAAGGGAAGAGGATGGTGGAGTAATTCACATGGCCTGAATTAAAGTAGAAAATGAGAGCATGAGTGGTCATATGTGGACATGACAATTCATCCTTTGCTCACTGCCCCCCCAAAATAAATAATG
The DNA here is from genome assembly GCF_964656455.1 of Halichoerus grypus. NCBI lineage: Eukaryota > Metazoa > Chordata > Mammalia > Carnivora > Phocidae > Halichoerus > Halichoerus grypus. The sequence continues at coordinate 98,825,730 of NC_135721.1, forward strand.
ATTCATAAATCCCTCCAAAGCTGTTCTATTACTGTTGTGATACCTCTTGTTTTTAGATTGTATCATTGGGTAGAAAATTATTTTAAACGTTTTTCAGTCATCAAAGGAGTCATCTCATAAAGAGACTTCTAGAGGGGAAAAAAGAAGGAAGAAATTCAAGATGTAGTAATGGTTTAGTAGTCACCATAATGTCATTGATTTAATTTTCTTCTCCTGGAGGGCAGAAGTAGCCCTATCTCTGAATTTATTTCTGCCTAGTCACCTGTTCCTTTAATCCCTGTCAATTCCTCAGCACCCATGTACTTGTTTATACCCAAATTAAATTGCATTCATTGGTATGCTGCTGCTTTGTAAATATTAATTTTTTTAAAAATTCTCTAATCTGGGCCGTATAACAAGAAACTGAGAGAAGGCTATCACTGATTTTCTTTCTGGAACCATAGTATTTATGAATGTGCTGCTTTCAGTTAACATTGAGCTTAAGCAGCACCATGCACAGTATTCATAGCTCAGAGTCTTTCTTTCTCTCTCTAGTATGTATGTGTGTATATATAAATATATAAAAATATTATATATAAAATATAAATATAATGCATACATACCATGTTATTAAACATAAACACAATGTGACGTTTACTTTACCTTAGCTTTTATTATCCAGACTGAAAGGACTTTGGACAGCTTCTGCCTTGTATTTAAGAAACACATAGGGATGCCTTGGTGGCTCAGTTAAGCATCTGCCTTTAGCTCAGGTCATGACCCCAGGGTCCTGGGATCAAGCCCTGCATTGCATCCGGTGGGCCTCCCTGCTCAGTGGGGAATCTGCTTTTCGCTCTCCCTCTGCCCCTCCCCCTGCTTGTGCACTCTCTTTCTCTCTCATGAATAAATAAAATCTAAAAAAAAAAAAAAAAAAAAGAGTCATTCAGCTACTTCCAGAGTGATAGATGGTAACACCTTAGTGGTCCTAAGGTACTCAGACACTAACCTGGTCAGCTACTATAGACCCAGATCCCAGATCTGCAGATACAGAATGGCATGTGCACTTGAGCCCAAACCATAACGTCTGTAAGATGGCACCTTGTATTTTTGTTCTCTTACAAATGAAGTTTTTAGTAGCACACTAACCAAATGAGAACTATAACATTACCATGTATCAACTTAAGCATTTTATAATTAAATATTAAATATGTATCTTCCTCACTCTCAAAGAGTGCTGTGGTCAAGGGAAGCATAATCCTCAGGGTCCTGACAGGGAACACAGTTTCCTGAGATGGTTTACATAAAGAGATTTGATGAAAGGACCACTTGTAGAGACATGGCAAGGTTAAAAGATAAGCAAGATACATTGGGGTACCAAGAGACCCACAGCCCAGGAAGGCAGCCAACACCCTGGGGGCAAGTGGTGGAAACAGTGTCACCATTGCCCTAGGGAAAGAAAGGGCTTCCCAGTGAACCAGTCATGGAGGGTCATAGCTACTGCCAGAAACCTGGTGCCAAAGTGGGAGGGAAGGGGTAGGGGAAGTGAGGAGTGGGGGTTTGTCAGGGTGGGGGGAGAGGGGGTTGGGATAAGAAATATCCCAATCATTTCCTGCCACCTTTCCATTCTGCTATTTAACCAATCCCTCCCCTCCCCTATCAGCCAAACCCAAACAAAGACTAGGCAGCAAGGAAGCTCAGGTAGGCTTGCATAGAGTAGGACAGAGAAGAGGGGGGAGGGGGCCAAATAGAGAACAGCCAATGAACAAAGGAGTTGTGCTATTGTAAATTATAACCCTCATGAAAGTTAAACCACTGGATTATCACTTCTAAATTGTTAATGAGTTTAGACATAGCTCCAAAGATTGGGCAGCACATAGAAATGACACATAATCCCAGGTTTTGTCAGGGAGGCAGGAAGAACAGGTGAAATGTGGCTATAGTTATAAGCCACAGGCCCAGGAACTCAAGTACACAGGTGGGAATTGGTAGATCCCAGATCATGCCAAGTTTTAAGAGGGGATTGTCTCTCAATTAGGAGGCAAGCTGGTTTCTAATAGAGTTCATCCGAAGTTTCTGTTCTTCAACCTTACTTGTTTCACAAGCTTATCATTAACAAGCTTGTATTCATAGTCCATAAATATGCACTGGACATAATTTCCTTCCTTGAGGCCTGTGGCAACCGGGACCTTTACAGTATTAGCAAAATTCTGGATTCATCAGGGTTTAATCACGTGCTATTCTACCCTAAAATTTCCTTCAGAAAATTTCCTTATCTACAAGATCAATTAATTTTAATATCGTATCTTGTTTGCTATTGATTTTTTTCAAATATTTTAGCCACAAAAATGGTCTTTAAAACGTATCTCTACGTGTTTATGTGCATATGTGTTTATATATGTAAAAGCTTTTCTAATACCCAGGGGCCATTTTAACAGCCAATGGGTGTTGATGAATTTAATCAAACACCATTCAAGGGCATCAAACATTTGTCTGACATGTTCAAATCAGGAAGAGCAGCTGACATGGAAAATAAAAAGTATTGTCTAGGTTTCTCTGAAACAAGAGGCACTCAACCTTCATCTTAGTATGTTCTGAAGGCTAATGTACCTGGCAGAGCTGAGTACAGTCAGAATACACAACACATCTGCAAACATTTTCTGAAGTTCATTGCTAAAAAAAAAAAGAAAGAAAGAAAGAACGAACAAAAACATGTCAGGGTAAAAAGAGAATCTAGTACTTAACAAGTATCTCCCCCTCCCACCCCCCACCCCCGCAAAAAAAGCTATGTCATGTTAGATACCTAGCAAAGGGAAGGCCATGCTGTTGATCACATTGTCCTCGCCAAGCCCTTGTCAAGAGAAAACTGTCTGTCAGATGTCAGGAAGGATTTGTGAGAGTTAATCTGACTTTCCTTTCAGGACTAGGGATCCCAGCATTTTCATGAAGGAAGTCTTTAGTACTTTATCAATATGCTCAATTTTCTGCCAGCCACATGAAATGCCTGTTTGACACCAGCACGGCCGGCAATGCTCATCTCTTTTTGTATTGATTTATCTGCTAACCTTGATGGGGGAGTCTTAGATTGCAGGTTGGTTGTGCATCAGGAGAAGGCCATTTTGCCTAGTGACAACTTGCGTTCGTAATTGACAGCCACCTCGCACCCAAACTGCCCGGGGAACTACAAAGTCTCTTGAATCTGTTTCCAAGAAAGAGCCATTTTTCCTTCTCTGCACAGGCTTAATTTGGGAATTAGAGAAAACATTGCTGTAAAATTGCCAGCTTCCTTATTTACTGTGACATTCACAAGCTGTCACACTCTGTCACCCAATCCATCAGGAAGTGTTTTTCCTAGATGCTAGGCACTGTGCTAGGGCCTCTGGTGAATGAGAGAGAATTTCTAGCCCCAAAGAACTTGATAAAGGCGGAACAAAACACACACACACACATGCATGCATACATTCACTTACATACCACGGCAGGTAATGTCCATGCTCCACCCACCTTCCCTTGGCCCACCCTACTCATCATTTGCATTTTGGGTGGACAGTCCCATATATGCCTATGAGTTCCTATTTCGTGCATCTGTGTCTCTCTGACTCTGGGTTTTCCTTGGCCCTTGGAGAAGGCAGGAGGGTGCTTAGCTGAATAAATCAGACATAATGGAAAGTTAATGCTTCTAGGGACAATCCTTAGCCAATGAGTACTGGGAGTCAGTGGACAAATACTCTAATTTCCTTGACCCTCAGTAGCACAATTATTCAGCATGATCCGTATCGTTTCTTAGAAGGTCCCTATGTGGGTTTCTTAGTGCTGCTGAAACAAATTACCATAAACTTAGTGACTTGAAACAACACACATTTATTATCTCACAGTTCTTGAGGCCGAAAGTCCAAAATAAATTTCACTGAGCTAAAATCAAGTGTTGGCAGAACTGCATTTCTTCTGGAGGTTCTAGGATGATTCGATCTCCTTGTTTTCTCCAGTTTCCAGAGGCTGCCTGTGTTCCTTGGCTCCCGGCCCTCCTTGGCCATTCCTCACATCACTGTTACATCTGATCCCATTGTCACATCTCCTTCCCTCCCTCTGCTTCTGTTGTCACACTGCCTTCTTTAACTCTGACCCTCCTGTTTTCTTTTTATAAGGACCCTTGTGATGATACTGACCCCACCAGAATAATCAGAAAATTTTCCTATCTCATCTGAAAGTCCCTTTTGCCATATAAGGTAATATATTTGCAGGTTCTAGGGATTAGCATGTGGACCTCTTTGTGGGGCCATAATTCAGCCTACAATAGCCTCCAATAAAAATAAACCTCACTTGCCCACAGCAGGAAGTCATTCATTAATGTCCCCTTTACTGGCTTTCTTCTTCTGTCTTACTTTTCTATTCCCCCCACCTGTGTTTATGGGATTACTTCTCAAATTTCTTTCATCCAAATCCTTCTTTCAAATTAAAAGACTCACTTATGCCCTTCAAGTTATTTAAGAGGTATCCAAAGGCAGAAACTGATAAATAAACAAAAGGACCTAAAGGGTTATAGAAATTAAAGATAGGGTGTGATTCTTCTAAACTGAATTCCAAAGGTGCTGTAGAAAGAAAGAAGGGTTTAAGGTAGACTTCAAGGAATGAGCATATTGTTTACAGTCAAATGAGTAATTTGGGATTTCCCTCCCTTTCTTCTTAAATATATGTATCAGAGCCAGTTTCTGACCAAGAGAATTTCCTCCATCTTGAAATCAGGCGCTTGTCAAAACTCTTTCAAGTTCCCAAGTAGAGGTATATGACCCAGATTTTTCTCAGACCTGAAAACATACAATTTTATCTGCAGGACTCTAAAACTGGAGAAATATGTTGCAGGGAGATCTTGCTGGCTTTCCTTTTCTGCTACTGAGGTGGGCTTCAGTGATCCAATTGAATGAATATGTATTGGGGATCACATGCAACCAAACACAACCCTCCTAGCTGAGGGAGATACCACAATCAGGATGTGACAACTACACTCTGCTCAAGGAGTTTACAGACTTACTGCGGAAGCGAAACAGGAACATGGTTTTAAAATTTGAAAACAATATTATATGTTTTCAAAGAAAGGCCACACCATCAACCTTTTTGACATCACAGAGGATGATGCTATGTGGAAAGAAAACACAACTATCAATGACTGAATAGCACAGTGATTCCGAAGATTCGGACTTTGTGAAGAAGGTTGAGGAATACCTTAACTCATTTACTTCATTGTCGTTTTCCTGTTGTGTGTGCAAAAGAGTGATATATCATAAAAGTCTATGTCTAAAATAAATACAAAAGTACTCTTTTGGTAAGTTTAAAATATTAAGGGATACTAAGACATGATGTCATAGCTGAATGTTTCTAAAATTAAAGGGGTGTCTTGTAATTGATAGAACTTTGGATTCCACAAAATACAGCATTGTAAAGTGCCAAATCAGTCCCAAATCTAGATGTATCATCCCTTTCTTGCAATTCTATGAAAGATGTTCTTGGTCACAAGCGTTTAGTTTGACTCTCAAGACTGAGCAGTATAAAATTTATGGGTGAGTACAGGTGGCCTCCTCGCCTCCTCTCCTCACCTTGTGTTCTCTTATGTTTCCTGTTCTGTGACATGTTTGCCTCAGAGAAGACAGTAAAGAGCATTTTTCTTCTCTATGATTTTAGAGGGTGTGCAGAGTCTGAAAGCTAGAAGTAGAAAGTCGGGCTGATTGGGAGTCGTGGGACCGAGGGTTTTCTGCCTCAGGAGCCATCAGCAGGTTCGCCAGCAGCCTGCTAGCCACCACCGGAGCAAATCTCCAAGGGTTACACAGATATCTGAATGAGGACTCCTCCCTGAACTCCCTATGTCACAGCACATGCTGCTAGCAACAGGGCAGGGGCTTCCCCTTGGCAGGTGGGTGGCAGGCGGCCAGGGTCTCTCCCACTGGCATGACAGACGTATGACTGCGGGCATGGCTAATGCAGAGTGCAGAGTTTTGTGGAGGGAGCATATTTATGACAGAGAAGGCTGAGAAATGCAGTTTCGTTTTTTTCCCCTCCATAGGCTGCATGAATTTTTCTTCCATCAGAATACAGATTTCCTAAGCACTCTCATGCCGTTCTCTTGGAAAAAAATTGGTTCCCACACTTCATTCCTCTGCAAAAGAAAGCTTGCTATAGCAATGATGCCATCAGGGAAAAAAAAAAAAGTTTCATTTGCATGGCTTTCAAAAGTTCTTAAAGATCCATCTTCCATTAAAAGCAAGAGAGAAGTAGCCAGATACCTGAGGGTGAGGAAGGCGGGGCGGCTACACTGCCTCCTGGTACAACAGTAATTGCCCATAGCTGTGGGGTAGATAGACGCCTCGCCCCAGCAGGGCCTCCATGCAGGATTGCACTGAGTCAAGATGTAGGTCTGAATGAGTTCCAGCCTGGGTCTGCCTACTCCCAAGAAGAGACAACTCTTTCTTTTACAAAAGAACCTAAACTTCCAAACCTTACACCTACAGGATGGCCTCTGTCCCGAAAGTGCTGCCTTTGTGTATACGCACATCTTCTTTATCCATTCATCTATCCATGGACGCTTGGGCGGCTTCCATATCTTGGCCATTGTAAATAATGTTGCAATAAACATAGGTGCCAACTACACTCAAATTAAATATATATATATATATATATATATATATATATATATATATATTATATAAAGATAAAAAGAAAGAGAGAGTCACCTTTTCTAACTTGTACTGAGTCACTGTGTGGGCTGGCAGTTGTCCTAGAACTAGGGGGCCGGGTTTGATTGTTTGTTTGTTTGTCTTTAATCTGTAGCCCCATGAGAAGCAGTCAGTTACTGATATTGATGTATGTTAGACGAGCTGAAGGAGGAAAACGGAAAAATAGATGGAGACCACTGAATTAGATGTTGGGAGAAGACCTCTAGTGTAAAGTGTATAAAGGATGTTTTCCATCTAGACCTTCTTGACCAAAGTAGCTCAATTCAGACATCAAGGATGGGCAGGGAGGGTTGTTAGGACAACATCAAGCCTGACTCATTAAGTGAAATTTTCTTCCTAAGAAATAATAATAACAAGCCAACACAAAATAAACAAATAAACAACAACAAACCTAGAATGAATAAATGGAAATACAGTCTGGAACACTAAAGCATAAAATCAACCATCAAGTTACTAGTTATAAAAGATTTATGATAAACAGTTAATATTAACAGCTAATATATATAGAGCTCTTCCTATGTGCTATTCACTGTTAAAAACTTTTAATTGCCTTATTTCATTAAAGTTTTCCCAAAGACACTATCTAAGATGAATAGGTTTAATTCTTATGCCCATTTTATAGGGAAATAAACTGAAGTTCACAATAACATAAATTTGCCCAGACTCACAAAGCTAAAAGATGCTTCAGCCAGGATCAGATCTGAGTAGTCTGAACTTGAAAGCCACACTCTGTAAGACACATTTCTATTTTAGAAACCCAAAATTCACATGATAATTTGGGCACCTTTAACTGGTAGAAAAAGAAAACTATTAGTCTTTGGGGAACATGCTACTTAAAAAACATGCAAATCTTATCCATGAGCCCAAGTGGGTATCACTTGTGAAGGGAAAGCTAACTGAAGTAGAGAAAGGAAGTAAGTAAAGGAACTTTTAAAAGCTGGATGTGTTCCTATCAGCAGCGTTGAAAAGCTGAGGGAAATGACAAAGTCACTGTAGCACAACCAATAGCTATTATTTTTGAAAATGCATGCAGGGGCAGAATTCCCTCAAGCTTGGGAACAGTAAATGTAATGCTCAGCTCAGAAAATAGGACCAAGGATGGCTATGGTCACTACAAACAGTTGAAATGCAATTTGAGAATGCTGGTGTCTCGCGTCTTGAGGGGATGTCTTCAGGCAAAAGTCACTCCCTGATAGATGATAAATGAGTCAGACGCCCAGCCAACCTAATTTTAGCCCTTCTCTGATCCTGGTGGACAAATTAGAAAACCAATGGGGGGAATTGATAGCAGGCATTGGCCTATGATTCCAGCCCTTTCACTTGAAAATATTTCTTGAGTGCCTACTCTATGTCATCATTTGTACTCTGTAGCATCTCACACTCTACTGAGAGAGACTTCTTCACTGAACAAATAAATAATGAATAGCAACTTTGAGCCAAACGCAATGTGAGGGGCTGCGCCATATGTTCCCAATACACTTTAAGGCCTGGTCTTATTATTTTCATTACTTAAATGAATAAGATGAAGTCTAGAGATATTAAATAACTAGTGGAAGGCCACACAGCTGGTAAGTGATAGAGCTGGGTCAATTTGGGCAGACCAGACTCAAAAGTCCGCATTCTTACTATACTTTTCTATTATGGGTTGGACAATATCCTAGAGGGATGATATGATGTTTTAGGAGTTTAGGGGCAAGAAAAATCCTTACCAGATTAGGAAAAAAAGGTAGAGAATGTAGGATCAAGGAAACTTCCTGGAAGAAATGCATTTACGGTAAAACTCAGAGAATAATGGGATTTAAACAAGAAATAGGGAGTAAAATTCTGCAGAGGTGATGTGAATAAAAGCACAGGGGACCGAAATGTCTAAGACGTGGACTTCACCACAGAAGGTCTCATTATGGGAAATAAGACTGGGACATAAGGTAAGAAGCAAGTTAGTAAAAGTAGGTACTGAAGAAATTGGATATGGAATAAACTTGGATGATAGTAGGAGGGGAAAAGGAAGGAAATATTCAATAGATATGGAGAGAAAAAGACTTGAAAATGGTTGGCAACTAATTACATGTGGGAGCAAGGGAAGACATGGTTATAATGGACTGGGGATTTAAGTCTTAGATAATGGTATTGCCATTAATGAAAGAGAAAGATAGCGCAAGGAGGAAAAAAGAAAACAAGGTGATGGATTTAATTTCAGACAAAAAGAATTTAAACAACCTATTCTGTACCTGGCTTCTAGGGACCCCTCTGCCTGAGGACAAACACTGGGGTCCTGCTTCCACAACCACAAGGTCATCACCTTCTTTGTGGCCCTCCATAGCCTGGTTCTCTCACTTTCCTCTTGTACTTCACTAATCTCCAGCATGCACTTTGACTTCAATCACATCCCAGGCCTCCTTTTGTGCTCTATGTATTCCTACTCCCCTGCCTTTCCTTGTGGTATTCCACCATCTTCCTTCCTTTCCATGAATGGATTCTATCTCTCATTTCAGATCAACTATAGTTCCCATCTCCTCCACTTGGACCATCCTTGATGATGCCAACTAACACACGTTAACATCAATTCTTTTCCCATGCCTATTGTATGTCTCCCGGAAGGCAGTAATTTCTTTTAGGGTCTTACTTTTTGTTCTTTTTTATCTCCCACAGAATGTCAGAATGTATGCCAGTGTTAAATACACAGTTGTCAATCAATGGTTGTAAGCAATTGGCTTTAGGGTTCATTTCTTTAATTCGTGAATATTCTTCTATATTCTAGAGATCTCTGTGAAAATGAAATGTAGTATCTAGGAATGGTTCAAAAACCCCTTCCCTACCTTTGGAGGCCTTACAAAGCACCTGAAATTCCACTATTTTTATTATTCACCATTTTGAACAAAGATGGCACCTCCGTGATCAGGTGACCTTTTGAGGTCTCCTTGCTCTGTGACTGCAGAGTTCTGTGACTACACAGAGCTCCTTTCTTCATGTCTACAGACTATCTTTTTTAAGAGCCAAACTTTTTCACAGATTATGCCCTAATACATCCTAAGTAATTTGAAGCAAGGGACAAATCACTAGTCAACTGTGAAATCATCAGAGCACTCAGAATGGAACAACACCAGGATATTGGTTTCATCTGTAGTTAAGATGCCAACAAGACTAAACACCAATTTCTTCCCACTGATTTAAATCAATTGCTTCTCTCTCTCTCTCTCTCTCTCTCTCTCTCTCTCTCTCTCCCCTTTTAATTGAATGAAAGTATAGGGAAAATATCCTCTTAACATGTTCAATACTTCTCAGTACAAATACTTTCTAAGGGGGTCCTATAGCCAATTTTGTAAGTTGATGTGGATCCTCCATTTATATTCAGATTTTGGTCATTATTCCTTATTCAAATTCAATGCAGTGGCAGAAATATTCATTACCTACAAAAGCCATTTAGACTCTAATGAAGAAAAACATAAAATAAACAGGTATATCCAAACAGTAAAAAAAGAGAGAAACTGGTTTCTGCTTTCTGACATACAGCCACCTAACTGTCATCTGAGTAGATGCTTGAAAATCAGTTTGCCATTTCTGAACATTTCTTGAATAGTAGCCTGAGATCTCAACATCACAAAAACCTCTAATACCATAGTCAGAACTTTTCACAAATTAGTATGCATTCAGCTCTTCTCAGAGGATATCTTCTCTTTTGCCACTGTACTCTCAGGAAGGAACAGAGTGTCTGGGTGTTGGTAGGAGAAAATAAATATTTGTAGAATGAATGAGCAAAATTCCACCTCTTGCATTTTTGACCATGACTGCACCAATTTGAGTCAATAAATATTTGATTTATTATTCTGCTGCAAAATTCATTAACCACATGGCTGCACAATCCTAAAAGACCATGCCTTGGTCAGCCCATTTACAATGAAATAGAAAGGAAAGGGGATTTGGAATAAGCAAGTTAATTAACTTCTCTGAGCCCTGGTTTCTTCATCTGTAAAATGGGGATAGTAACATTTCCCTTGGAGAGGTCATAAAGATTAACTGAGATGATGTGTGCATTGTACCTATCTCAGTTGGCTCCCCCAGAAGCAGACTTTGAGACTGAGACAGGGATTTGAATGCACGTAATTTACTTGAAGAACAATCACAGAAACAGGAAAGTAGGAAGTGAGAGACAGAAGAGAAGGAAACTGAGAAAGGATGGTTATCAAACCAGTTACCCCAATGGGCAGTTGTGGCACAATCTGGCTGGGGAGCTTTGGGAATGGTGTAGAACATACATGTCAGAGTTATCTTGTCTGAAGAGCAAAGGAGGTGAGGTATGTATCCACCAAATCCCATCACTCATGGATTGCAGGTGGCTGGTAAGTGTGTGGGGGTCTGGATTCCTTCCATTCTGGCCTGCGCTGGTCCTCAGAAGATCAGATTCTAGAAGTCAGAGAACATCCTCAGAGGAAGACAGAGGTGTTGATGGGTGGCTGTCAGGCTGGCTGTATGGATGGTGAGTATGGAGGAGGGGAGCTTGGGCAGGGCAGGGGATGCATCTGCCGCAGTGCCTAACTTTGCACTTGGCACTCATCACATGTGCAATAAATAGCTGCAAATCATTAATACATCTGTAAAGACTTGCTGGGCCTCTAAGAAATACTCTTCTTCAGAAGTAAAAATTTTAATTTCAATTTTTATAGGATCCAGGGAGACCTCAGAGTTTTCAAGAGCTTGTCTAGTCTAGCCATGAAATATACTCATTATCAGAACTAAAACTAGGGGCTGCTGGGTGGCTCAGGTCATGATCCCAGAGTCCCAGGATCGAGCCCTGCATCAGGCTCCCTGCTCAGCGGGGAGTCTGCTTCTCCTTCTGCCCCTCACCCTGCTCGTGCTCTCTCTCTCTTGCCCTCTCTCTCCCTCTAATAAAAAAATAAAATCTTTAAAAATAATAAAAATAAAAAAAGAACTAAAACTATTTGGGAGGGCTGCTTACAGAGTATCAAATGTCAGACAATGAGTTTAAATGAATAAAATTCATTTTCTATATATATAATCTCTTTTTTCTTTAGCATTTCTCCAAGCCCTTGCTCTTAAGGTTTTCACAATAAGTATGTTGGAGAAAAAGTTATCTTGAAATTCCTATGACCTAAATGTAACGCAAAGGGGAAGGGATGGCAAAGAATGATGAGCGCATTATGCCAATGATATGTCCATGGGTCAAATCACATTTTCCAGAGACTAACAATTTTGGACATTTTAACAGATGCTGATCTGGTTCATAAATATGCCAGAGTTGACTTGTTTAAGATTCTAGGTTAATCACACTCCCCTGTATTCTTTTTACCAACCTTTACCCCATACCAATGGCTGTGTCCAGGTAAAATTACCAACATACTATCTGAATGAATGAGTGAATGAATTAATTGACTTGAATGAATGCATATAATTCCAGGGCTAAAATAATTTGGATGGCTGCCTAGTCAATGGATCATAATAATTCCAGGCAACGAGCTTAAATAGATGAAAGTGTTCATGGTGATTGATTCAACGAATGGATGAATGAGAGAATAAACATATAAAGACAAAGACTATACAGACCTGCCCAGATCTTCACTCTTTCTGACAAATCACATCTTGGATCAAATTTAAAATAGCCCCTCCTCACCAAATCTATTCCCTAATAATCACTCTCTATTCAAAAATCAGTAAAGAAGAAGGTTGGACAGTCCATATAGTAAGTGACAAAGTATCTACTATAATTGTTTTATTTCCTTTATCGTACATGGAACTTAATGAAATAATGTCACTTATTTGTTTGCCTATGTCATTCCTCAATGGAGTGAAAGCTTTATGAGAGTTGGAGCCATATGTTTCTTATTCATATTGTGTCTACAGTGCTATGGACAATGTCTGACACACAGTATGGGCTCAGTAAATATTTCTGGATGGAATAAACAAAAGAGTGGCCATCAAAGGCATCTTGATGGGGTAAAAAGAGGAGAAAGCACAAAAGGTAAGGTGGGCAATTGGAAGTACATGTGGGTGCAGGTGAATAGGAAGGATAGAGTTTCATGTAAGGTCTTCAGATATTGATAATATGATCATCTACTCTTGTTCAGGACCAGCCTGGTGTCCACCCCTCTTCCCAACATGCAGGTGTGTCTTGTTTTCTCATGCCTCACCAGCCAAGAGAAAAGTTTTAAACATCACCCTGCTTGCTGCTATATTACAGAGAGCCCTGAGCAGAACCTCCCCTCAAGTTGCCCAGAGGAACGTGCATCCATCTGTTCCTAGAGTTTTCAGGAAAAAGTTCGGCCTCTTCTGAGAAACTCATCCCAAGCTTGCCAAGCACTTTTCTGACAGCCTGGCTAGAACCTCACTGAAGCCAGGTCACCTGAAGGCTCTTAGCACAGACAAAAATATGACCAAAACACCACCCTGTCTGGTTACCTTTCAGGGGTATGCTTTAATATGTTTCATTTTCATGTTAAAAGTCAAAACCAATTCTCAAGATATGATATATAAGGCCAGTAAATATATATATATATATATATATATATATATATACACACACACACACACACACACACACACATATTAGCATCTACACTTTAAATATCTAATAAAAGAAGGTCCCATTATTCTTATGAGGGGACTTTATTCTACGGTGTCTCAAAAAATTTATATATAATTGTGGCAAATCTCATTCACCTCAGTTATCTTTATGATTCTCATTACAGAGTACAAAAAAGTTCTGTACCTCCAGAAAAATAGGGAAAAGGAGTATCACGAAAAGGAAAAAATACTAACTAGCTTTCAGTCAGGAATATGCTGAGGGTAGAAAGGGAGTCAAAGAATTAAATCAAGTCTCTCTCCACTGAGAGACAATGGCTTATGGGAGTGTCAGTCCTAAGCAGTGCTTATGGAGCATTTAATGTGAGCCATTCATACTTCTAGGCATTTGGGATACAGTTATGACTAAGACATGTACCCTGCCCTCAAGCAGCCCAAGTAAAATATATACTTTTCAAGAAGAGCAATAATGAAGATAGAAACAAAGACAGCCTGGAGGCAGAGTGATCAATTTTCAGGAATGGCAAAGGAGGTGATAAGATGAATTTTTGAAAGATTATTAGTGGCTGACAGGTACACAAGGGACAGAGAGAGAGTGCATTTTTCAGAAAAGCAGGGCAATTATGATGAGTTCAGGATTGGAAGAAAACCACAGTAAAACAATAAAAAAATGATGTGATTATGTTCAATTTTTTTTTTTTTAACATACTCAGAGTGGAATAAAGCTAAGCAGAAGAGTTTTAGAAGGAACTAGGAGATCCTAGAAATGGTACACATATGAATTAAATATATTATTGGTATCTATTTTTTTCTCTAAAGATATTTGAAAAATCAGTAAAGAAGAAAGGTTGGATGATTCATTTAGTAAGTGACCTAAACAAATAGGGAAATTCACTTCTATAAATAAATGTAGCAATGCGCCACATACTTTTCTCCATATCCCTATCCACTCCTGTGTCTGAGTAAATGGTTTCAGTGGATGACTTGTCTTTCAAGACAAGAACGGCCAACAGGAATAAACCAAGCACCAACAAGCTATGGGGGGTGGCTGTATCACAAGTGAGTATCAATTGATGGGTAGCAAAAGTCCCTTATCAAATAACTAAAATTAAAAAAAAAAAGAATATTCTATTCTTCTTGAGAGAAAACAGATTTTTCTCAAGTGAGGGAATAAGAACAAGGTGATTAATAGCAGGGCAAGTTTGGCATGAAATCTCCAGTAAGTTTCACATGTTCTTACATGTATTTTTTGAAGTAGACTTCGTTTTTTATAGCAGTTTTAAATGAATTTTTAAAATGAATGGCTCTCTGTACTGTCCTTTCCTGGAATAAGCTCAATCAAATAATTCACACAGTCTAAGCCAAGCATGGCAAATATTGCATCTTGCTGACCACGTCCCTCCTTCTCTGGCAGACATCACTAGTTGATAACCATACTCTTTTGCTCTGAACCCACACTTGGACTTAGAATCCTTTTTAACAAAGCTCAATCAGCCGCCATTCCTCTCCACTGCATTGAGAACATGAGATATATAGCATATTGGCCACCCTTGGTTGTGCCAAAGATTCTTGACCCATTAGTCAAGAGCTCCTAGGGGATAGTGGGGTTATTTCAAGAGTTTTTGGGGAAAAAAAAAGTTTTGTAAATCCACAGGTGTTTCAAGACTTGCCATTAGCATTAATAGCATGTTTCATACATGAATAGGTTACAACTCTAAAAATGTATGCATTCATTGCAATTAATAAGATACCAAAAAATTGTAAAATATTACAGAATTAATAGTTGCCAATTTATTATAGAATAGAGATCAGTGACCTTGATTTTGACATTACAAAAAAAATCCTTTTATTGGATAAATTTGGGAACCACTGGCTCTTGGTGGTACTTGCCATGGACCATCAATGTTCATTGTGTGAAAGCTGCCCAAAGTGGCAATTATAGCACCCTTGGGGCAGACATCAGTCTCTCTTATACAAAAACAGAATTGTGACACAAATTCATTACAAAAACCAACTCTATTCAGTCAGTAAATATTGTCCTCTTTTTTACCAAATTTGAGGTTTAAAAGTCGAGCGGCTTTTTTTTTCTTTTTTTTTCTTATTATGTTATGTTAATCCCCATACATTACATCATTAATTTTAGATGTAGTGTTCCATGATTCATTGTTTGTGCATAACACCCAGTGCTCCATGCAGAACGTGCCCTTTTTAATACCCATCACCAGGCTAACCCATCCTCCCACCCCCCTCCCCTCTAGAACCCTCAGTTTGTTTCTCAGAGTCCATAGTCGAGCGGCTTTTAAACCAACAAATACACCAAAACACCAGTGGAACCAAAATACCTCTTGTGTACTTAAAATGGCAGAACTGTCATATCTATTTCCTTCTTTATCCAAATATCATAGTAATAACACTAACTTCTCCTATCTTACAAATTTTCTCTTGAGAATTTTAGATGTGGGGTCATGACATGTCTTGAAAAGTAAACATGCTATACAGATGTAAGGGGTTTTCATCACTTCTGATTACAGATTATTTGCGATTACCTTACAGTAAAAACAGCATTTTGAAATATATTCTTTTGGTGCAATTACTTTTTGGTGGTCTCTACTTTTTAGGAAAGACCAAACACAATGAGAACTTGCATTATTATTAGATATCCCAAAGGCAGTCATAAAATATAGTGAATGTGTACACTGTCCATACGAAAGTCATACCTTCACATTTCACAAGCATTCTCTCCAATAATTTTCCAAGAGTAAATTTTCACTTCACCTAGACGGCTTCTAAGGGGAAACTCTTTGGAATAGATCCAAAATTAGCAAGAGGGAAACTCCATCTGGAAACTAGATTTCATGTAGCTCTTACAGACATATCATTTTCACCTAGCAGGATCCCAACATAATTTGAGTGGTGTCTGTGATTTTGATTTGTTCATAGAGTAAAAGAAAAAAAATGCCACCAGTTGTGAGTATACTCAATAAAAGATGTAAATAAGTCGATCTACTTCTAGTACTAAAAAAAAAAAAAACAACCTTATTTTTACACAGCAAGTTGACTCAAAGGTCTATAGCTTGGTTGCTTTCACATAGAAAAGGCTTCATTTATGGCTTTAATGCATAAACAAAACATATAGCAATACAGGAAAAATCCTAAGGTTGCTGTTTGAAGCCACCAACTTTCAAGATGGTTTGTTATGCAGCACTAGTAACTAGAAAGTTCGTTTGATTCTAAAGCCATTAACTGAGGGCCAACTGGGTGGAAGCACTGGGCTACATACAGGGGGGAGGTTTGCAAAACTAATAATAAAAATAAGCGGTATTTCATTTAAGCTTCAAATGATCATACAATTTGTATAAGATAGGTATTGTTATCCCTATATTAAAATAAAACAACAGGCCACAGGAGGGTTAATCAAACTACGATAGTTCAGCAAGTACGGAAAATACTGTAAGTCTAAGGACTTCTGTGTCCCAGAACAATGCTCTTTGATGGCACAGTGCTGTGTCTTGCCTTCCTGGAGGGAACAGTCTAGTAGAGAAGAAAAAAATGTAACATATAACCCTATTATTAAGTAGAACATAATGAATGTGTTAAGAAAAATACAAACAAAATTTATTTTTTTAAAAGATTGTATTTATTTGAGAGAGAGTAAGCGAGAGAGAGAGCATGAGTGAGGGGAGGGGCAGAGGGAGAGGGAGAAGCAGACTCCTTGCTGAGCAGGGAGCCCCACAACTTGGGCTCCACCCCAGGACCTTAGGATCATGACCTGAGCCAAAGGCAGACCCTGAAGCGACTGAGCCACCCAGGCTCCCCACAAACGGTATTTATTGACACACAGCACAGGGAGAACTTATTTCTGGCTGGAGTAGAAAGAGACAACTTCAGTCAAATAGCTAGACAATGATACCTTATTACTTTCCTCTAAAGTAAATCCATCATGTAGGGAGAACATCTTTGGCAACCTTTAGCATGAATCTAATGCAAAAACACATTATGGAAAAAGTTAAAGGGAAACTATAGGTAGTGAAGAAGAGTGAGGTTTTCTTGCTCATCATGTCTGCATCTACCTTCAATCCCCCATCACACTTAGAGGGTTTGCTCTGGGACATACAGAGTTCATTTTAAAAATCATTGATTTGGTGGAAAAGATCATCAATCATATGCAAATTTCAAAGTCCCTGGCAATTTGAGAGAAATGAGAATTCACTCTTTTGAGTGCTATGTCAGTCAGGATCTAGCCAGGCAAACAGAAAACACTAGTTATTTTAACCAAAAATTCAATAAAGGGATTGGCTAAACAGGTTTTGGAGGACCTAAAGGTAATATATGCACTTCAAGCAGGAAGCAGCTACCACTCAAAGGGCTAGTGGACAAAGGGAAGGAGTTTTGGTTATTGGAACTTTGAAGCTTGGATGAGTGCCCCCCGCAGAGCAGATATTTCAACCTTGAGGAACAGCACCGCTCATTTGGCCCTGGAGGCTCAGGAGTTTGCAAGGGGCAAACCCAGAGAAGGGTTTGAAGGGTGGTAGGATTGATCACCCCCAAATATGCCACTTTAACATAAGGATTATCCTGAGTGACTGGCACTTCAACAAACAGCAGGTGCAAAAAGGGAATTCTACTCTCCCCTCTTCCTCCTGAAAATGGGAGATAAAGATTGCCATGTTAAAGATGCTTCCCTGTACCAGAAGAAAAGAAGCACCCTTCAAGGAGTCAAAGCCAAGAAAATTCTGCACAAACCGACTTGTTAAAAGAATTCTTATCTTCCTTCAGTCTCTTTTAGTTACTTTTCCACAACTGCCTCTCTTTGTTCAACCTAATATAGAAGTACTTAGGTTTTGTCACTTCTCTGGGCCTTCATTTCCTTATGAGGGCTCCTGTGTCACGTAGAACTTACATAAATTTGTGTGCTTTTTCTCTTGTTGATCTGTCCTATAGCAGTTTAATTCTCAGGCCCAACTGAAAAGCCATGGAGGGTAGAGGTAAGATCTTACCTCCTGCATAGGGTGCTGCCTTCTGGTGCTTCTATTTTTCAGGAGAAGCCACAGGCCCAGTTCCTATGTGCCAAGGGGTGGAGAGGGTGGGCTGAGCACCACTGGCAGGGTGAATGGTGTTGCTGGTGATACCAACAGGAACAAGAAAAGATAGGAAGGAGCACAGATACTGAAGAGCAATGTGCCACCCTGCACCCCCTTCCCCTGCCCTACTGCCTTGCTCACAAATCCCTGCCAAAGTGTTACGCCCTCCCAATGGAGACCAAAGAAGCATCCACCCAAAGGAGCCATTCTACTAGAAAAGCAAAACTGAAAACAGCCCATCCAGTCAGATGTGGTTCTAGACTCTCCAATACCAGCCCAGCTGGGCATAGAAAGAGAGTACTTTCCATGAAGGCCTTTAGAGCAGAGCATCCTTATAGCTTAAAAGTATGAATTCCATTTCCAATATTGCCCACTTCCTATGATCAAGTCTGTCCATGCACAAGGACAACTATGCCACATTGCCCCCTGGCTGACAGCAAATATTAGATACTATCACGTGGCAACATCTTTTGTAAGACGTGGAAATGTCAGAGGTGTGAAAAGGTGAAAAAAATGTATTTTATATTCAGTGAGGTGCAATGTATCTTCACAACCAAATAGCCCAATGCCAGGGCCCCTGACTTGTTTATATTGTTTTCTCTTTGAACTCAATAGCTTGGTATGTAGATTCACAGCCAGTTTGCCAAATTAAATTAAATTTAGTAAGACACTTTGATTAAAGGAGAGATACAATACAAAGTGAATCATCCAGGAAGAGGTCATGCACATTGCCCTCTAATATTTGCATAGCTTTCAACGGCATTGTCTCCTTCTGATTTTGAGGTAAATGCATTAGAAATTGTTGACCCTATTTTAAATTTGAGGAAACTGGGGCTCAGAAACATTAAAATGATGTTCCTAGGAACACATGACCAGTAAACTATAGAGTCAGTCAGTCCTAGAAAGTGGTGACTATGTGCCGTGGCCACAGGGGTAGTAACACCAAACACTCCAGAGTGGAAACTAGAGAATTAATCAAGTCAAGAAATAGCTTGCCTCCTCTCTCTGTTCCTCTCTTTCTCCCTCTAGAACAGTCAAACATCTTGCACTATGAAGATACTGAACATCTTTAAAGATGAACCAAAAGAGTAAAAAGAAAATGCCCCAAGTGGTTAAGATTGATAAAACGGGTATTGTTTTTTTTTTTTTTTTAAAGATTTTATTTATTTATTTGACAGAGAGAGAGAGATAGCGAGAGCAGGAACACAAGCAGGGGGAGTGGGAGAGGGAGAAGCAGGCTTCCCGAGGAGCAGGGAGCCTGATGCGGGACTCGATCCCAGAACCCTGGGATCATGACCTGAGCCCAAGGCAGACGCTTAACGACTGAGCCACCCAGGCGCCCCAGGGTATTGTTTTGTTTTGCTTCTTTGATTTACAGAAATGAAGAATAAGTAAAATACTTAGAAAGGGAAGTGATTGTTTTCTGTTTATGGGCTTGAATGAGACCTCCGTGTTCAATTTAAGAAAGGAAATGCATGCATTTCAGGAAAACTTCCTTAAAATTCTTCTTCACAGAATTTGTTTTTATCAAGATTGAAAATCAAATAATTCTAAAATCAATAAAGGGGAAAATATCTATTAGTCTTCAGTTTTGCTCCTCTATAAAACTGATGATTATAGTTTTGTGTGTAAGTTTCACAATCTCCTCTATGCTCTTGTGTTTCTTTGCTTTTAATTTGAAAATATATCATGGATATTCTTCCATGTCAATATGCCTAGATATGACTCATTGTTTTATTTTTTTCATAAAAAACCTATTATGTATGCTTCATAATTTATGCAATCATTT
This sequence comes from Halichoerus grypus, assembly GCF_964656455.1. Lineage (NCBI taxonomy): Eukaryota > Metazoa > Chordata > Mammalia > Carnivora > Phocidae > Halichoerus > Halichoerus grypus. The sequence continues at coordinate 98,845,835 of NC_135721.1, forward strand.
TACTACCCATAGGAATTCAGACTTTAACCACTACTAACAAAGTTGCAATAACAATCCTCATACACATATTCTTAAATATTGGTATTTCTATTTCCATAAGAAAGATTCCCCAAAGTGGGATTGCTGATTTAAAGGGATATGCAAATTTTAAATTTTAGAAGCTAGTGTTTAATTACTTTACAAAAAAAGGCAGTGAAAATTCACATTCCCACCTGCATGATATAATACTGCTAATTTCTCCATTTCTTTGCCAGCACTCTTATCAATTTTTTTGTTTTTGTTTTTCTTTTTTTTTTTTTTTTGGCCTGTCAAGTGCATGGAAAATAAAATTACGTTTTATTTTGATTTTTGTTTTCCTGATAACTGGAGATCTTTCCATATGTCTACTGGTCATTCATATTTCCTTTATTATCACTTTTCTACTTATGTCCTTTGTCCATTTTTCTACAGAATTGCTTAAATTTTTTTTCTGAGAGTTTTTTTTTTAAAGATTTTATTTATTTATTTGACAGAGAGAGACACAGCGAGAGAGGGAACATAAGCAGGGGGAGCGGGAGAGGGAGAAGCAGGCTTCCCGCGGAGCAGAGAGCCTGATACAGGGCTCGATCCCAGGACCCTGGATCATGATCTGAGCCGAAGGCAGACGCTCAAGGACTGAGCCACCCAGGTGCCCCTCTGAGAGTTTTATACATACTAGAATGTTAACCCTTTAATTGTCAAGTATGTTGTTTCCCATTTGCCATATTTTAGTCAATTCTAATATCCATCCAAAATCTTCCCATTCACAAAATTATACAAGTATTACCCTAAAATTTATTCCAATATATATTTTTTAAAGATTTTATTTATTTATTTGACAGAGAGAGAGTTAGCGAGAGCAGGAACACAAGCAGGGGAATGGGAGAAGGAGAAGCAGGCTTCCTGCCGAGCAGGGAGCCCGATGTGGGGCTTGATCCCAGAACCCTGGGATCACTACCTAAGCCGAAGGCAGACGCTTAACGGCTGAGCCACCCAGGTGCCCCCCAATATTTTTTAAATGTAGGTTGTTAATCCAGATATACTTAATATTTCTTTCTTTTTTTTTTTTTTAGATTTTATTTATTTATTTGACAGAGAGAGACACAGTGAGAGAGGGAACACAAGCAGGGGGAGTGGGAGAGGGAGAAGCAGGCTTCCCACTGAGCAGGGAGCCCAATGCGGGGCTCGATCCCAGGACCCTGGGATCATGACCTGAGCTGAAGGCAGGCGCTTAACGACTGAGCCACCCAGGTGCCCCTGGATATACTTAATATTTCTGCTTTAATATGAGACAGACTTATTTCTCATGATTTATTACAGTTATATCAACATAGTTCATTAAATAATTATTTTTGGAACATCTGAACTCACATTGTTTCCAACTATACATTAAACGCATTTATGAACTCCCTACTCAGTAAGGGTAACTTTTTGATGCATTGAGACTGCTTTATAACATTAATTAAAGGAAGCCATGGAATAAGAGGATGTTGTTTCTGGTAAACTGCTCTCAGCAATTTTGAACTTGTTTTAGAAGGTGCACAAAAACCTTAGAAGCTGGAGCCTTTAATTTTGCAATTATGAAACATAGAGTAGGTTTTTAATAATGAAAGAAGTAAAACAAATAAATAATGACAACAAATGCTTCCCTAATGGACATAATGGATCTTCACAATGGAAAGAATAAATTGAATATCAGACATTTGCCAAAATATTTTTGTTTTGTTTTTATTTGAACACTGTGGGAAGCCATCTTTACAACTAGAAAAATAATATAATGGACACATAAAGGTTCTTTCGATGAAAATTTTGTATCATCTGGGACTATTTAGGTTGAAAGTGATAAATAAACCAACTCAAACATGCAAGACTTTCTATTGACTTACATAACTAAAAAGTTTGAGAGTTGCCTCACTTCGAGAATGGCTCAACTCAGGGATCCTTATGATATCCTTGTGACAGTCAGGCATAATCTTGCAATGTTACAAATTTGTTTCATGTAATTGGGTCCCAAAGATATGGATTAACTAAAATAGTTCAGATTGAAATATAAAGCAACTGGTTTTGCCTGTTTGGAGAATCAGCAGTCCCATTCACTTCTTTGAAATGCAGTTTTATCTGAGCATTACTCTGATAACTATGATGACCACAAGCCAGAATATGATTCAACTCTTTTAATGTTGGTGGAAAATTCGTTGACCAACGCCTCTTTCTTTGTTGTAGGAATCTCTTACTTGGTCACTTTTGTCTTATGGCTAATGCTCTGTGTTATTTGGCCACTTTAAGACAAGCTTTGTTTGAAGTTTAAATAAGTTTCAGGTACTAGAAGGTGTCTGGTGTCCTGCAACAATTCAGGCCTTTGAAGTTGCTTAGACCAGGATTCACATCCTATCTCTTCCTCTAATTATTTGATCTCTATAAGCTATAGTTTCTTCTCCTCTGTAAAATGGAGATAATAGAATATAACCTAATAGACCGGCTCTGCATTAAATGAAAAAATATATCTAAGTGCTTAATGCCACATCTGATTCACAAAGATCCTTCCATAATAAATGGCAGACATTATTTAGTTCTATTTTCTAAACCCTCAATTCTCGTTACATTTTTCCAATTATTTCCACAATAAAAGGAAATTTGGACTATAAATGCTGAAACCTGCCACAGAGGGCTTGGTTTCAACCATTCTGAGCATTTCCAAAGACAATTTGGATAATAGAGAATCCACATGTTTTCAGAAACCATTTCCTTGCAGACCAAGGATGACCACAGCATTCAGACAAATTGTATAGAAACTAACTCATAAAAAGGAAATGTATTCTGCCTTCTTTTTCACAGAAGGTCCTGAGTAATAATTACAACAGAGCTTTATTTTTATAGTCAAACTTGGGAAGATGTTTGGATTTCCCAAAGAAGATAACTTTGTTTTCATGGAGCTACTGCAATATAAACCAAAAAAAAAAAATCATCATCAGTGATAAAAACATGGGTTTAGAATTGAAATGTACCCAGTGAACACCAATATTCTAATAGACTTGTTTAGCATTGAATCAGAGAACAATAGTAAGATTATAAACATTATAAGATTCTTCTGGAGAGATAAAGGTGATGAGCTGTTAAAAAAAGATTGTGCCATTTATTGAATAGGTGTCCACATGCATGCTATTACAAAATTGATATTGATGATATTCATTTAGTTCTTTCAGAGTTCCACAAATATTTCCTGAGTCCCTGCCTCATTGTGTACAAGGAACTTGGCAGATCTGAGCCAGGTTGAAGGAGGTTAACTTCAGTCCAGTGCAGAGAGGTGCTCCATCACCTGCTCCTGGCTTTCAATTTCAGCCCCTCAGTGATGCATGCTGGATAAACATTGAGGAGTCCTAGATCCTGTGGCAGAGGTCCAAGGTCTGCTTACCATCATCTTGAAGGGCAAGTGGAACTTCCCCTGTGTACCAAATACAGAGATTCCAGGAGATTCTCTGAGCTGCCCAGAGCCTACTTGATCAGAAGCATGGAGGATAAAATAGCATCAGAAGGCAATTTGTAGGTCTGATGAGATCAAGGGATAGACATTTCTTGGGGGTACAATATCTCAAAACCATTGCTAAGATTTAGAGCTGGGAAACTAGCCTTTTTTTCCGGTGATGAAAATTTGTAGAGAGAGAATAAAATCTCTCATCTGTAATTTCTTTTTCATTACTATCTACACATTATCACTGCTATCTGTCCAAGTCATTTTTATCTACTGTACATCCCCCCTCCCTGCTCACCCCATTAGAGTGTGGAGTTATGGATGTTCATTTGCAGGAAGGACGTAATTATCAAAGGTGAAGACATTTAGAGCAGGAGAAGGAGGCTAGAAGCTCTGTGCTGCATATTCAACATCTGAAGCTTCTTCTTAACACCTGCCGTATTAATGGCAGCCTTTTCCCCCAACTGTCCTTTTATAGAAGTTTCCTTGATCTTGCAATGAAGCTAAATGATCTCCATTCTGATCATTATTTAATAATTATCCAAGACACTTTTCAGTCTTGATTCTCTAAACTAGCAAGGATTAAAACTGCCTGCCAAGTTTTAACAACTGTGTAAGAAGCTGGGAAAGGGGAATGGGAAGTAGAGTATAAGGTGAGAGAGGGTGTCTCTCACCTAGTGACTTCTTAATCATTTTCTGTATAGTTTCCCTTTCCTGGGAGCTTATAGACCATGAGAATTTTAGGTTATTATTAGGATACAAAGATGATCCTTATGGTAGATATTTTTGTTTCAGTTTTTCAGCATTTCTTCTTATTTCTTCAAATAAGACATAGCAGTACACACTTTTTTTCCTTTTCTTTTCCTTTTTTTTTTTTTAATTTTTTGAGGCCACACCTCCACCCTCAGTTCAAAGAGTTGTCACTGGTTTCCATCTCTAGCCACATGGTTGTAGTTTGTCACCTAGGACAGGCCATACTGACTGATCTAGGAAATGTAGATGGCAGAATTCTGGTAAATAGATTGATTCTACTCTTCTGGCTACAGAGGTTGATTTAGGCATGAGCACATGATCACTGATCCCATCAGAGTGGTAAGTTTTGGGGAGGTGCCAGAAAGAGTCACCACTATCATTTCTGCTGAAATCGAACCTGTGAGAATGTAGACTTGTAGTTGCTCACAATCATTAAACTACCATTTGAACTCGAGAGTGATGCCACCATAGATGAAAGAAAATCCCAGAGGTGAAAAGGGCATGCATTTCCTCTTTCTTAAATTGAACACGGAGGTCTCATTCAAGCCCATAAACAGAAAACAATCACTTCCCTTTCTGAGTATTTTACTTATTCTTCATTTCTGTAAATCAAAGAAGCAAAACAAAACAATACCCATCTTATCAATCTTAACCACTTGGGGCATTTTCTTTTTACTCTTTTGGTTCATCTTTAAAGATGTTCAGGATCTTAATAGTGCAAGATGTTTGACTGTTCTAGAGGGAGAAAGAGAGCAACAGAGAGAGGAGACAAGGTATTTCTTGACTTGATTAATTCTGATATCCTTGAATCATATTCTGGCTTGTGGTCATCATAGTTATCAGAGTAATGCTCAGATAAAACTGCATTTCAAAGAAGTGAATGGGACTGCTGATTCTCCAAACAGGCAAAACCAGTTGCTTCATATTTCAATCTGAACTATTTCAGTTAATCCATATTTTTGGGACCCAATTACATGAAACAAATTTGTAACATTCAAGACTACGCCTGACTGTACAAGTAGGTATCAGAAAGAATATGGAGATGATGGTCAATTTGGTGTGTTGAGTTGGACAGCAAAAGGTTTTATGGACTTTTCATATCTATCACTGCATAGTTTGAGTTTCTCAAAATAGAAATGTCTTAGATGCAGAATAGTCAGGCTAGAAATCCTTGTCAAATTCTAAATCCTCTAATAAAATCAAAAGTAACAGAAAAATTAATTTGAGCACTAGAATTTCAGACTATATACAGTAAGTACAAGACAACCATAATTATTTTAATTAATCCTTACATCCAATCCAAAGGATGTCCAAAAGTCAGATGATTTTTTAAGAAAAGGAATAATGAATTCCATTCTCCTTCCACAGTTTCAGTCTTTGCAGGTGCTAGCTTATCTGCCCAAGACTAAGACAAAATGAAGTGGTATGATGTCAGTTGCACACTATAAAAACTGAGAGCTAAAAACAAAACTAGAAAGTCTATGGTAGGCAAGCAAACTTCACTCCTACCGGCCCAGTAGATCTCAGCCCTGGATGCACATTAAAATCTCCCAAGAGACTGAACAAATCCTGATGCCCAGGTCACATCCAAGACCAATTATATCAGAATTTCTAGGGGCAGGATGGAGGCATTGGTATTTTTTTAAGCTTTCTGGGTGATTCCAAAAGGCAGCCAAGGTTGAAAACCACTGTACTAGGGAACATGGGTAAAGGAGAGACCAATATCAGACCTTCTTCTGAGGCTGTTTCTAGGCTTCATGCAAGTTCACTAAACTTGGCAGTAAGAATCTGTAGTCTTGCCTAAAGACTCAGTTCAGGTCAACTTGAGTTTACCTACCGATGCAAAGACCATAACCCTACACTCAGGGAGTTTGTTCTCAGTTGCAGGATGTGATTCCTAACCACAAATAACTGATTGTGATGGAATTCAGTGACAGCAGTCAAACTTGTGTCCTCAAACAGCAAACCACAATGCGAATACAAAAGAAAGACACATTCCTGGAGGTGATGGCCAGCAGAAGAGCTATCCCAAAACACTTTCATGGAAGAGATAATGTCTAGGGAAAGGTACTCCCAAGGGCAGGAAGCATGTAAGCAAAGACCCAGAAGTACAGAAACGAGAGACACATTTTAGGAAGAGCTGGAACACGGGTAATGTAAGGAGAGTTGGATGATATAGTCAAGAAGATTCTTTTCTGGGTCAGATGCCCAAAGACTTCTGTGATTCCCAGTATCTGCTTCTAGGATTCTAGTTGTCCCAGCAATTACTGTCAGACACCACAATTATCACTTAATACACATAGTTCCCCAAAAGGGGATGGTTAAAAACACATTTTTGTAGAGATACCCTGCTGCCAGTGACCTGATGAGGTCAACAGAACTATCCCTCAGGTTTGTCTAGGTCTCTATGAAGCTCCTAAAAGAGAGACTTCACAAAGCAGAAAGCTCATTTTTAGTTTATGGATTTATGAAAGGAGCCAGTTTGACTGATGAAAATGTCAATCAATTCTTGTCTTAAAAAGTGAGCTGAAATGAGAGGACAGTCAGCTTCTAGAAGGTTGTAACCCACGTAGGAAAACTGAGCAGGGAGGTTACAGTAGAATGAAAAACTGATAATGAAAGCAAATCTGCAGTAAAAGCTTAAGTAATTATTTCTCCAAAATATGCATCAAATTTCACAATTATAATTTAATAGCCTGCCTCTATGAAAAGATTTTGACAGGCCTGACAGTTATTTGCTCAAAGCCATATGATCTCTCACAAGCAGAATTCTTAAATATAAAGTCATCAGTATTTTGTATAAGGATTGCTTTGTACATTTTATGGTAAGTGCAGTCACCCAAGGCTATGTTCATAAATCACACATCTGAAGGGCCCTGATGGTTTCATTTATCACTTGTTGAATGTTCTGGGTCGCTCAGATGTTAGAGATACTTTTATTCCTGCCCCTGATTACCTATACCTAATAAAACAGTGACAACTCATTAATCAGCCTCCAAAATCAGTGGACAAGCTGCCACTAACTGGAATCTCCATTAAATCGATGACAGAGAAGTGGGACGAATATGTACACTCATTATCTACATCACGGCTGACATTGCTAGTTTGAAAGGAGCTGTTCTATTAAATGGGTCCACTGTTGACTGGTGAAATATTTCTCTACTGCCAGGACGGCCAAGGTCTCAGAAAATGCACAAGGGGAAAACCTTTAAACACCATAAGGATGCAATTCTTGCTGTTGGCTAAGCAAATGCAGTCTGAGGTCAAGATGCCTGGGTCCAGTCACCATTCTGACACATGTGGTCTCTGCATGAGCTTGAGCCAAGTGCTTAGCTGTTCTGAGTTTCCTCATCAATGAGGTAACAGAGATTATACCACAGATTGTTTTGGACCTTAAATGGATTACTATACATAAAGCAACTGACAGACTAGCAGGCAGAAGGCACAAGGTAAGTGCCAATAACTATCCACCATCACTGTTATTAATCAGTTCCTTTCCATGACAGGTCACTTGCACAGTTCAAAGCATTTCTTTGAAGGAACTTGGCCTGGAATGTTGGGCTGCTTCTCATGGAATTGCAAAAGGAAACATTAAGAATATTTGTGATAAATATACATGTATATGTGTGTGTACATATATATATATATGTATATATAACTGCTTGTATATATATGCAAATATATCTAATACATATATGAATACACAAAATCATATCTGATGGATAAATAAGACTTAAAAAGAGAAGATCTTCATATCAACCCATCAATTTCCTAACCTGAAACATCTAGAAAAATATGGCAGTCCTGTGACTAACAGTTACATAATGAATGTGTGTGTGTGTACATGTATGAGCACATGTGTGTTGAAGGAGGAGGAGACAGCATTTGCTAGGGAGAGAGCAGAGGGAGAGGACAGTGTTAAGGCAGGATGCTTACAACCTACAACTAAGAATGCTTTAAAAACTATTAACCTAATAACGCTGTGTTCTTATCAAAGACACAGCTGAACAAACATGATGATTAAGGCACACAAAAATAATTTTAAAACTTTGGTCATAACTGTGTGTCAGTTGAAAACATCATCTAAAGTTCATAGCCTCTATTGGCAATTGGCTAGGGACATACGTCCCCAACTGTTCAGCTTTCTCCAGAAACCCCCAATGCATTTTTTTAAAAAAAGATTTTATTTATTTATTTGAGAGAGAGAGAGAGAGAGCACAAGCAGGGGGAGAGGCAGAGGGAGAGAGAAAGGGCAGCAGATTCTCCACTGAGCAGGGAGCCCGAAGTGGGGCTCAATCCCAGGACCCTGAGATCATGACCTGAGCTGAAGGCAGATGCTTAACCAACTGAGCCAGGCAGGTGCCCCCTCCCCCAACAATTCATTTTCAAAGGGGAGTAATGATGTGGTGCATAAAGCTGGAATTGTGCAGACACCATGGGTCAGTGTTACAATAGTCAATGGCTTCAGTCTAATACCCAGATTTCAGCACAACCATCACAGTTGCATATGGATTTCCCATTCTTATGTCTTCAAACCCCTCAGCTGATGAAAAAGCTAGAGAGGCTGGAATACACCCAGAAAAAGAGAATGCGGATTCTTCAGACCAAATGCTTGCTGCAGACTTGAGAACTGATGAAAGTATATTAGGATCACAATGGTATATACTGCATTAGACACCATGAACCTTTTTAGAACAGAAGAATGTTTCCCTGAGTACTGTTCTTTAACATGGAGAAGTAACGACTGCTTTCATATGCACCTCTGAAGAATCAGGCTGAGTTTTTATCCCCAGCTCTGCCCTTTCCTTAGTTAATCTCCCCTCGTCTGTATAGTAGGGATAATTGTACTGACCTATTAAGATGGTCGTGAAGGTTCGAAATAGCACATAATACGTCAGGCATAATTAGAGGTATCCAAGAGATAGGAACCAATATTACTATTGACTTAAAGGTGCACCTCAATTCAGTGAGTGCATAACCACTTTAATCTAAATTGAAAAATCCAACATGATATAAAAGTATTTTTGTATTTTTAGGAATAAACCAAAATAATTAAATGTTAGGAGTGGCTAAATTACTTGCACTTCCTGGTAAAATTTTATTGGAACAAGAGCTGAGAAGGGTGGAGAGGGAGAAGGGGAGAGTTTAAAATAATGATTCCATGATTCAATGAGCACTGGAGTCTTTAGGTTGCTGGGAATAGGTTTAAGAAAGTATTATGTCTTTCTCAGAGAGAGAGTGAGGGGAAAATAGCAACTCATGTACATACTTTCCGATATATACTTTTTTTCCCCTGCAAAACAAAACAAACACTAATCATCAGGAGAATGTCAAATTATGTACCTCTGAGGAAAAACTAAAGCACATGTCCTAGATACTGTGTTCATGTCTGGCTTCTCTGTGACTTTGGACAAGACACTGATACCCTCAGTCTAGTGCTGGGAAATGCTTTGCTATAATTTGGACCTCAGATAGCCTCCATTTTTTTAAATTAACTTGAGTTAATAAGTAGAATCTCTAGTCCTAAATATATAGGGGAAAAAGTGCCTTTCTAATTAGTACTAGAGATAAGTTTTAAATGCAACGTTTTCTTTAAACTTTATTTATACTCAGTCTGAGAGAGGTAGAGTGGAAAATTTAGAGACAATGCTACATGATTCTATAGTCTGAAAAATGATCATTTTTTCCTAGGAATTAAAACATTCCACTACCTACCCATAAGACCCTGACCCCGATTTTTGTGAAAACCTATGGCACAGCAGTGAATACCACTGCCCACAGTTAGAAGAATCAGGGGTAAGCTTGATTAGAAAAGAGACGACGTTATGATTCTTGTTTGATTTGATTCAGCTACATACCACCTCTTGAGCATGTCAGTGGAGACATGAGAGAATAGAGACTAACTTCGATGCATACCTAACATCACAGGCATCCCGATACATAGTTTGGCTGTCTTTTACAAAGAGCACGTGTCTCAAAATACAATTTTCTCTTCTGCTATACTGGCCAGCAGGGAAGCAAACTTGGCTTATTTTTTATTTTATTTTATTTTTTGGCATCTTCTTATTGTCAGCACCTACCTCTTAGGATCTTCCTGCCATCTGGTAATTTCCTATGGCCTGAGGAATATTTGTTAGAATTATGTCTAAAATAAGAGCGATTAGGCCCTGAGTGAGGGCCCGAGAAGCTTTACTATGGGTAACACTTAACAAACTTTATTACAGGGATTGGGCATATTTGTGAAGACTATTTTTAAAGGTATTTTCAGTTTCTTCGTTATAGGAGTAGAGAAAGTGGCCCAGGAAGTGAATTCTAATCAGTGAGTGGAAAGGGTGAGATGTCTTGCTACCTGGAGCTCATGGATGACAGACATAGCTAAGCAGCAAGCCCAGAGACACACTCCAATTTGGAGTCGACAGTAGGCCTCCACCAACTTCCAAATGGTCAGACACAGCATCACTCTTCAGGGTTCCGCCGGGCCAGGCTGTCCTCACCAATCTTATATGCCACTACCCGGTGTGGCCTCCACAGCAGGACGGGGCCCTGCTCCTTTCTCTGCAGCACTGATTGATCAGGTCTCCAGTGGGCCCCGAGGAAGCCCTGATCGCATTAGCCAAGCTCCGAGATGCAGAGCGAGCAGTTTGTTTATGGGTGGTGGTAGTGACAGGCAAACCGCAGTGTCCCCTTGTTCAGTCTAATGGGGTGAGTTGAAAGATTCGGCTGTCAGACCAGCGTGAGGCCTCATTTTTCTTCTCCTGCTGCAGAGGGTGCCCCTCACTGCAGCTAACATTTGATTGTGATTAATTTGTCAGGGATGGCTGTACAATGGAAATGGAGAAATGGATTGCCAATTACAGCTAGTCTTCTCTCAGCCTGCTTGGCAAACGAGGGCCTTTCTGCAGGGCTGACAGCCCCAGAACGCACTGGATTTAGCCTGGGAGGGAAGGAACCCATTCTCAAGTGTGTTTTAAAGATGAGGAAGAGGTCAAAGGTGGTCCCGTTTTTTATTTACCACCCTTCAGGAGACTTGCTGACGTGTGTTCTGGCCTTCTTGGCGAGCACCATGGGAAGCAAAGCCACTCTGAGGTTTGCTTTTCATTCTGTTGATTTAAAATGCTTTGTACTTCTGATTTAAGTCTTAACAGCACAAATGAAAGGTGTGAAAGAGTTGTTCCATGCTTCACACTGAAAACGCCCAAAGGAAAGTATATCTCTGACGCCCTCTGAGATGTTTAGAACATGCTAGTTGTGGGCGAATGGAAAACGAATTTAGGCATGCCATCTTTTTTTTTCTTCTTCTTCTATTTCCAAACTACAATAAACAATTTCACATTGATAGCTATGACAAAATAACTTGTTACTTGTTCCCTCATATAAGAGATGACCTTTTGTAATTTTAACAATATCCCAAAGGAATGGATTAGTAAACAAGGAAATGTCTTTAGCTGCCAAGCCCAGTATGTCTCCTAATCAGATTTGCTTTCAGATGGTGAATGACACAGATGCAATAACATTGTGCACTTGGAGAAAATCATTGACAAACTGACATCGATATTTATAATTCTAAGAAATTTCACTGCACTTCAGAAATACCTGAGCTACAACTCTTGAAGGAAGGCACTGTTAATTTATTCTCACATTAAATGATTTGCTCTATTTATGGGGGTTTGAGTAGGTGAAATAGGTCTTGTTTTAGTGTGAAAAAACTAATTGTCATTATCTAATAAGGAATAGATGAAAAATGAACAGAAGAAGATTAAAAAAATCTTAATATTCTAAAACTTTCCTAGAGTTTGAGATATAAACAACACACATAACACATTCTCTTATAGTCTTATACAGAACACATACACATTACAAATAATATATTTTCTATTATATATACACACATATAAAATATACCTATGATATTACACACATATATATACATACACAGAGAGAATATATAACATTATATATACCTATAAATATTATATATACCTATAAATAATAAATAATAATAGAAAAGTATTACCTTGCAATTATTGGGTCGAAAGAAACAAAAACAACAGGAATTATTTGTGAAAGAAATAGATGATTAATTAGATGCCTGTTTAAAGTTATGTGTATCCCCCAACTCTTTTTTTAAACAGTTCATGTTTTTCTCTAAACCGGTATGCATACATAGGTACAAGCATATATTTATATTTTTATAGTAAAATACATACTATTTCACATTCAGTGACATAAGCATATAAAGCTTTTATTATATGTATATGTATATATACATACATACACATTTACACACATACATATACTATATATGCATTACTTACAAATGCGCTATAATATAGGGTATATATGTGTATGATATATAGTATATATATGTATATATAAACAAATATACTATATATAATATGTATATGTATGCCTATGTATATGTATTATATATGTATGCATGTGTATATATATGTATATATAAATGGTTTAACATATGTATGTATGTGTGTTTAAAATGTGACTTAGGTCACCAGAAAAAAATCTGGGAGAACTTTTACAAATAATCTGGAAGTGGGAAGGCCTTCCTAAGTTGGAAACCATGCAAAGACTGATAAATTTGGTTACATTTATAAGCTAATAAATGCAGTGAATATTTCCTTTTTTGGAAAACTGCACAAGAAACTCAACAATGGTTGCTTCTCAAGAGGGATACTGGTAGTTGTAGGTAGGAAGAGACCAAAAAAAAAAAAAAACTTCATGTATTTTATAGTGTTTTATTATTTTTTTCTATGTGCATATATTATTTTAACAATTAAAAACACAGCATTATTTACAATAGCCAAACTATGGAAGCAGCCCAAGTGTACACTGATAGATAAATGAAATAAATGGCTGAAAATGATGTGGTGTGTGTGTATATATATATATATATATATATATATATAACATATGTGTACACACACAAAATGGAATATTATTCAGCCATAAAAACGAATGAAATCTTGACATTTGCAACGACATGGATGGATCTAGAAAGTGTAATGCTAAGCAAAATAAGCCAGTTACAGAAAGACAAATACCATATGACTTCACTCATATGTGGAATTTAATAAATAAAACGAATGAACAGAGGAAAAATAAAGAAAGAAAGAGACAAACCAAAAACAGACTCTTAGCTATAGAGAACAAACTGATGGTTACCAGAGGGGAGGTGGATGGGGGGGGTGAAATAGGTGAAGGGGTTTAAGAGTACACTTATGATGAGCACTGAGTAGTGCATGGCATTTTTGAATCACTATATTGCACACCTGAAACTAATGTAACACTGTTTGTTAACTATACTGGAATTAAAATAAAAAATAACAATAAAAAAGCACAACTTTTGAAAAGTGTCCCTTAATCTCCTATTCTCCTTGGTAACATTAGTGCTATATAAGTGTTCAGATGCTTGAGCCATATTTTATTAAATAGGAGTCCTCTCAAGGCTGGGCGGTGATCATGACCCTCTAATCGATTACTACCCAAGGCAAAGTGGGGGATATACGTGATTAATTTCAATGCTGTGGATATTCATTCAGCATGTTTCATTATTAGACAGTAAGGGGACAGGGAAGCCACATGGTCCCAATCCTCTGGTAACTCAGAGTTTAGACACTAGAGAAGACACTAGTGGGAGTGGGGATGAAAAATTAATGAGTGCATCTCATGACTGAATTTTATAGATAAGTCCTAAAGTACTAACAATCTGCCACTAGGGAGTTTGATTATGTTCTGAGCCATCCAGCAGTCTTAGGGATGGTCCTCCAAGAGGAAAGATGACCATCTAGGATGACTGCAAGGGGAACAAATGCAAACATCAAAAAGCCTTGTTCTTTATAATAAGTAAATACACTTATTTGACTGCATGTACTATAAGAAAAGAAGAAAAAGAATTCCTAGAATAAAATACAAGGACTGTAACTACATGTTGTCCATGTTCCAAAACTGCTATTACCCATTTGATTATCTGTAACTTATAATTCAAATTTCAATGAGAAAATACTGTGCATTGTATTTCTCTTGTCTGGACTTGCCCAAAACTGATTTAGTTTATAATGAGGGTAGAACATACAGCATTACAAGAAAATGCATGCATTCATTTAACAAGAATTTACTGACTCTAACCTGCATCAGACATACTTTTGGGAACTGGGAAAACAGGGGTGTACAAAACCAGAAACTAACACTGGTAAAATAATAACCCCAATAAATGTGAGCTGCAGTTATAACAAAGGAGCGCCACATAATGCCTTGAGAACTGGTAATAAGAAGGTTTGATCTGATCAGGGAGGTCAGAGAGAGCATCCCTCCAGAGACCATGCTTGTGGTGGTTAACCAACTAAAGGGGAGGAGGTAAGGGCTCTCCAGGCCGAGGGCATAAACAGCAGAACAGAGGCCTGGTAGGAAGGACGGAAAGGCAGACAGTGGGGCTGGGTGCAGAAAGCTAGAAGAAACCAGGCACAAGATGAGGGCAGGTGAAGGCTCCAAGATCATGTTGATAGCTTTGTCTTTATCCTGTGAAAATGGGCTCAGAATTCTGGATTGAGTTCCCAGAAACACATCTCTACGTCAGGAGACTCTCCTGCCTTCTAATCTTCCAAGCAATAGGAATGGAAATTCTGTAACTCTATTATTAGTAATGGTGAGTACCAATCGTATAATAGGGTATGTCAAGGAAAAGGGGTGGAGGACAGGGCAGCAGAGTAGAAACACAAGGAGTTCTAGGGTTGGGAATCAGAAGAACATTGAGGTCATGGCCTCTTACTAATGAAAATCCTTGGGATTTTTTCCCAGCTTTAATGAGAATTGACATATAACATTGTTTACGTTTAAGAGACACAACGTACATATGACATTGTGTAAGTTTAAGATGTACAATGATTTTATATATGTATATATTGCAAAGTGATTACCACAATAAGGTTAGTTAACATGTCCATCACCTCACAAAGTTACAATTTTGTGTGTGTGTGTGATGTGAGAACTTTTAAAATCTACTTTTAGCAACTTTCGAATATGCAGTATTGTTAACTATGGCCATCATGCTGTATACTATATCCCCAGAAATTACTCATAGTATATCTGGAAATCTGTACCCATGACCATGTTCACCCATTTCTCTCATTCCCCACTCTCCTCCCCTGGCAAAAACCAATCTGTTTTCTGTTTCTATGAGTTTGTTTATTTTTTATTTTTTTTTAGTTTCCACATATAAGTGAGATCATACAGCATTTGTCTTTCTTTGACTTATTTGACTTAGCATAATGTCCTCAAAGTTGAACCATGTTTTTGCAAATAGAAGGATTTTCCTTCTTTTTTTATGGCTGAATAATACCCCATAAATTATATCCCATCCCATTATATGTGTATCTCACATTTTCTTTATCCATTCATCCATCAATGGACACTTAATTTGTTTCCATTACCTTGGCTCTGATAAATAATGATCATGGGAGTGTATATATCTCTTTGAAACACTGATTTCATTTCCTTCAGATATATATCCAGAAATGGAATTGCTGAATCATAAGGTAGTTCTCTTTTAATTTTTTGAGAAAACTCCATACTTTTTTCCATAGCGGTGCACCAATTTACATTCTCACTGATAGTGTACAAGGGTTCTCTTTTCTACACAACCTCACCAACACATGTTATTTCTTGTCTTTTTTATAATGACCTAGAGGTTATATTCCATTGTGATATCCCAGGTGGGAGGAGGTGAGATGATGTCCCATTGTGGTTTTGATTTGCATTTCCCTGATAATTAGTGATGCTGAACATATTTTCATGTACTTGTTGACCACCTATATGCCTTCCTTAGAAAAATGTCTATTCAGATCTTCTGCCCATTTTTAATCAGATTATTTGTTTGATATTGAGTTATATGAATTCTTTGTATCTTTTGGATATATATATAGCCCTTTATCAGATGTATAATTTGCAAATATTTTCCGCAATTCAGTTTGTTTCTCTTTTTCATTTTGTTGATGATTTCCTTTGCTGTGCAGAAACTCTTTAGTATTATGTAGTCCCACTTATTTATTTTTGCTTTTGTGGCTTTTGCTTTTGCTGTCAGATTCAAAATACCATTACCAAGACCTTTGTCAAAGAGTATTACTGCCTCTATTTTCTTCTAGGAGTTTTATGGTTTCAGGTCTTATGTTCACGTCTTTAATCCATTTTGAATTAATTTTTATGTATTGTATAAGGTAATGGTCAAGTTTCATTCTTTTGCATGCGGCTGTCCAATTTTCCCAACAACATTTATTAAAGAGGCTGTCCTTTCCCCATTGTATATTCTCGGCTCCTTTGTCATAATTTTTTAAAAAGATTTTATTTATTTATGAGAGAGAGCATGAGCGAGGGAGAGGGGCAGACTGAGAGGAAGAAGCGGACTCCCCAATGAGCCACCCAGGTGCCCCTCCTTTATCATAAATTAATTGACTATATATGTGTGGGTTTATTTCCTAGCTCTCTATTCTATTTCATTGATCTATGTGTCTGTTTTTATGCCAATACCATACTTTTTTCATTACTATAACTTTGTAGAATAGCTTGAAACCAGGGAATGTGATGCCTTCAGCTTTGTTCTTCTTTCTCAAGGTTGCTTTGGCTATTCAAGTTTTTTTGTAGTTCTATACAAATTTTAGGATTATTTGTTTTATTTCATTGAAAAAAATGCCATTGGAGTTTGATAGGGATTGCACTGAATCTATAGATTTCTTTGAGCAATATGGATATTTTTAAAATATTGGTTCTTTTAATTCATGAGCACAGAATATCTTTCCATTTACTGTGTCTCTTCAATATCTATCATTAATGTCTGGTAGTTTTCTCCTCCTTGGTTAAGTTTATTCCTAGGTATTTTATTCTTTTTGATTCAATTGTAAAGGGGATTATTTTATGTATTTCTCTTTCTGCTAGTTCATTATTAGTGTATAGAAATGCAACAGATTTCTGTATATTGATTTTGTATCTTGCAACTTTACTAAATTCATTTATTAGTTCTAACAATTTTTTAATAGAGTCTTTAGGGTTTTCTATATATAATACCATGTCATCTGCAAATAGTGACAGTTTTGCTTCTTCCTTTCCAATTTGGATGCCTTTTATTTATTTATTTTCTTTTTTCTTTTTTGCCTAGTTTCTCTAGCTAGAACTTTCAATACTATGTTGAATAAAAATGGCAAGAGTGGTCATCCTTGTCTTGATCTTAGAGAAAAGACTTTCAGCTTTCCATTGTTAAGTATGATATTAGCTGTGGGCTTGCATATATGGTCTTTATGATGTTGAAGTACTATTCCATTACTTCTATATCCACTTTGTTGAGGTTTTTTATCATAAGTGGTTTTTTAAAAATATTTCATTTTATATTTGTGATGCATTGCATTTATTGGTTTGCACATTTTAAACCATATTTGCACCCCAGGGATGAATCCCACTTGATCATGTTATAAAATCCTTTTAATATAATTTTTAAATCAGTTTGCTAGTATTCTGTTGAGAATTTTTACATCTATATTCAGGATGCTGGCCTGCAGTTTTCTTTTCTTGTAGTATTCTTGTCTGGCTTTGGTATCTGGGTAATGCTGGTCTTGTAATATGAGTTTGGAAGTACTCTCTCTTCAATTTTTTGGAAGATTTTAAGAAGGATTGGAGTTAATTCTTTAAATGTTTGGTAGAATTCACCAGTGAAACCATGTGGTCCTGGGCTTTTCTTTCTTGGGAGGTATTACTGATTACATATCCTTACTCATTATTGGTCTGTTCAGATTTTCAATTTCTTTATGATTTCTTCATGATTCTTGGTAGGTTGTATGTTTCTAGGAATATATCCATTTTTTCTATGTTGTAATTTTTGGCATCTCTTTGTTCATGGTAGTCTCTTATGATCCTTTTTTATTTCTGTGGAATCAGACGTCTCCTCTTGCATTTATAATTATATGCATTTAAGCCCTTTTTTTTCTTGGCTAATCCCAGGTAAAAGTTTGTCAGTTTTGCTTATCTTTTCAAAGAACCAACTCTTGGTTTGTTAATCTTTTCTGTTGTTTTCCTATTCTCTCTTTCATTTATTTCTGCTCAATCTTTATTAGATTAGATTTCCTTTAGAAAGGAAATAATCTTCTCTTCTGGTAACTTTTGGTTTAGTTTGTTCTTTTTCTAGTTCCATGAGGTTTAAGTTGTTTATTTGAGATCTTTCTTTTTCCTTGATATATGTGTTCTGTTGCTAAAAACTTCCCTTTTAGATTTGCTTTTGCTGCATCTCATAAGTTTTGGTATGTTGTGTGTCCATTTTCATTTGTTTCAAGATATTCTTTTATTTCCTTTTTGATTTCATCTTTGATCCATTGGTTGTTCATGAGTGTGTTAATTTCCATTTATTTGTGAAATGTCCAGTTTTCCTTCTGTTATTGACTTCTAGGTCAGTCCATTGTGATGTGAAAAGATACTTGATATATAATTTATATTTTCATGAATATTTTGATTCATAGGATCTACCCTAGAAAATGTTCCATGTGCACTTGAGAAAATGTGTATTATGCTGCTGTTGGATGAGATGTTCTGTATATATAAGTCCATCTGGTCTATCGTATTGTTAAAAAATCCTTGGGCTTTACATAGTTCTAGACCAATCTCTATTAACTTCCTTTGATTTCTTTGAATGGCAGCAGGGACAGAGCCATCATCTCTTATTATCAGCTACTTCCCCACTAGGTTCTTTCCTACCTCACCCCACTGCAGAATGCAAAACAGTTTTACTTTTCTACCCTATTTTTCTAATTCTTTAAGTAAGCAAAGTTTCCTGGAGTTTCTTAAGGATCACTGCCATTGGAGATAAGAAAATACACTGCTACAGAAAAGGTCAAGAACAATTTATTCAGCATGGACACTCATTTGAGCACTGGACTTCTCTCCTGGAAAGGAAGATGTATGGTGATTATGATGGGTAGGAAGTGCAATGGAGGATGAGGAGAGCTCTGAGCTGGAGGAGAGCTAGGTTGCTAGTTGCTGTTAGCAGCTCTGACACTGTGGCCCCATCTAAGATGGGTATTGCCTCAAATGAGACAGTAAGTGTAAAGTGGAAGGAGTTGGTAGTGAAAGGGATGGGAGAAAACAATACTAAGTGGAAAGAGGAGGAACACAAAGGATGTTCCTAGGCACAGATTGGTCTGCATATCCCAGCCCGTCATTAAACCAGTCTCTTCCTGCCTGGGAATGGCTGCCCTGCCATGAGCTTGCCCCCCCACCCCCCCTTGCATCAGCTTCTTTTCTTATTGCTCTTCTCCTTCACCATCTCTTCCCACTCACTGTATTTTCTACTTCTCATCTTATCCCATGTCTGGACAAACTACCATGTCTGATAGTTTGGGATGAGGTCTATTGGGAGAAAAGCTAAACTAGGATACCACACACACATACACACACCCCTATTAGGTCCCAATACTGCCTTCAACATGTGCAGAGATCTAAGAAAAGGCATTTTAAGTCAAGGTTTTTACATTTCCCAGATCCCCTGATGCATATCCCTGTTTTATCCAGCAAGGAGGCATATTTTCATTGTTTTATGAAGGATGAAAAAAGCTGATGACTCCTCATTTCCTTCTATATATAACATGGGAAAGCAGCAACTCTGCATACTTTTTTCTTTTTCACTATGGATGAGGAGATAAAATATTTGCAAAGTTGAAAAAAAAATGAGAGGCAATAATTTAGGATGCTAACCTTTCCCTACAGCAGTGCCAGCAGATCTTTCTGGCTTGCTAAGGGATTCAGAATTTGCAGAAGCTTGGAACCTCTGAGCTGCTGGTGATCACTTTTCACAGATTCTTGTAATTATATGCAAGGGCTGACATTTGTAAGGCTGGTCAAATGTCTGGCTTTTAAACTGGGGCATTGGCAGTTTGCCAGAGGCACCATAAACCACAAGATGGGCACCTTCCTAAGGGTTAATTTTACAAGCAAATTTATTGGAGGAGGACTGTAAAATTATTTAACAGGTAAGTAATGTAAAGCATTTCATTTCAAGAAATAGATTACAATATATATTTATACTTTAAAATACAATATGAGATTCAACTAAAACAAAATTTCCCACTTCTAGAGGCTGTCTTTGGGTACCAGGAGGACATAGACATATTAACCTTTATCTTTAAAGGGTCTTTGATGATATAGTGAAAGAAGCATTGATATGATGCAAAGAGAGACAGATGTGCAGGTACTTTCTATATAAACTCAATCTTCACAAGTTACTGATGCTAAACCCAGTGGCCCGAGGTGGGGTCCAGAGAAAAAGGATTTAGCTATAAGAAGTATGGGTAGAAGAAGAGGCAGGGTTGGGAATAGGGGCCTAGAGAGAGTATGGGAGTCAGGACTTTGGGACTCAGTTCTGGATGAACTCCAGTTCAACTCCTTTCTTTTCTTCTAATAGCAGAAGGTACATATTAATATTATTCCCACCTAGCATATGAGGAAGCTTGGAACTGAGGTTCAAAGAAGAGGTTAGTGAGTCGACCATCCTGGGCTATAATCTCATATCCTCCTGATTCTCGAACTCTTATCCTTGCTTCTTTGCCCTACCGGTGGACATCTGATCTCAGTTCTTCTGTGAACTACTTGGGTGTGGCTAAACAAGTCACTCAAAAACTCTGAGTCTCAGCCAGAAAAATAAGGAGCTAAGACAAGTGTGATATCCAAAATGGCTTCCAATCCCATGACCCTATGATCTTAGAAATTAAAAAAAAAATGTGCAACTTTCTTGATGTTTTTTTGGGGGGAAAAAAAGCAAGCACTGGGCTTTCCCCTCTTCAAGCCAAATGGCAGAGTAACTGTTTTCTATTCCCCCAGATTTCCTAGAGAAGAACAGCATGCTGTCTTATAACATGGGACTTCACTTTTGAAGCCACAATTAACTACAATTACTTTGTCTCTCTTTTCACTGAAAACTTATATTTATATACAGAGAAAACAAAATGTTTTCATTCTTAGGGCTTAGATAAACTGTAGAAAACTTGGAACTGCTGAAACAAGTTGACTTTATTTTGTAAACAATAGTCTATAGTGGTTGTGGCTAAGTGTGATTTAGAAAGCATGGCATGATGCTGAAAATAGGCTTCAATTCTAGATGGCTTAACTCACATGGCTCAACCACAGGACATAGAGGTGGCTGACAGGAGACATGTAGTTTTCAGAGAAGCAGCAGAAGTAATCCAGCAGCAAGTGAGGTGATTTTATGAGAAGGGACTGCGGATTGGTGTCATTCAAGGACTGAGTAAAGCCTCCTTCAAATAGTAAACTACTTGCTCAACAGTGTCAAAACTCTTCTCAAATCTAGGTGATAGGAGTGAAAAAATATTCAAAAGCCTCTGCCCTCAATGAACTCAGAGTCCATTGGGAGAGTAATAATAATGATAGTGGCAAAAATAAAATTACTATTAACAATAATAGTAATGATGATTGTTAAATGTTCATCTTTATGTGTCTGACATCACAACAAGCACTTTAATGCATTATCTCATTTAATCTTACAGCAACCCCATGTTAGAGGCATTATCATCCCTCTGTGACAACTGAGGTTACTAAGTTCTGGAGATTAATTTGCCTGAGGACACACAACTAATAAGAGACAGACTCAGAATTCGAACCTAGATATATGGCACCCTGAAACTCATGACCATAGCCACTTTGATACCCACCCTCATTCTCCATTATTCCTCGGTCCTCCGAGGCAGTGATACTCAAGACTGATCACACATAGTGAGTAATACAGACTATGTTACCAAAAATCGTACATCACCACTCAGGTGAGTAGGACACCAGAATCTTGAAGCAAAAGTAGTCTTTGAAGAGGCTTGAGAAAAACTGATACAGTATCTAAAAAGGCATCACCATACCCAAGGTCAACTAGGTTTTTGCCAATGTGTCTTCTAGGAGTTTTATAGTTTTGCATTTTACATTTAAGTCTATTATCCATTTTGAGTTATTTTATTTTATTTTATTTTGTGAAAGGTATAAGGTCTCTGTCTAGATTCATTTTTCGCATGTGAATGTCCAGATGTTCCAGCATGATTTGTTGAAGAGACTACCTTTGCTCCATTGTATTGTAACTCCTTTGTCAAAGATCAGTTGACTACCCATATGTGGGTCCATTTCTGGGCTCTCTATTCTGTTCTACTGATCTATTCATGTATTATGTCACCAGAATACATTGTCTTGACTATAGTAGCTTTATAGTATGTTTTGAAATTGGGTAGTATCAGTCCTCCAATCTTGTTCTTCTCCTTCAATACTGTGTTAGCTATTTTAGGTCTTTTGCCTCTCCATGTAAACTCTAGAATCAGTTTGCTAATATCCATAAAAACAACTTGCTGGTATTTTGATACGGATTACACTGAATCTATAGATCAAATTGGGAAGAACTGACATCTTGACAATATTGAGTCTTCCTATCTATGAACATGAAGTATCTCTCCAGTTATTTATTTATATAAATTGACCTTTTCATATTAACTTTTATCCTGTAACCTTGCTATAATTGCTTATTAGTTCCAGGAGTTGGATTTTTGTTTTTTGAGGTGTTTTTGGTCAATTCTTTCAGATTTTCTACAAAATGGTCATGTCATCTCCAAATAAAGACAGTCTTGTCTTCCTTCCTAATCTGTATACCTTCTATTTCTTCTTCTTGCCTTACTGCATTAGCAAGGACTTTCAGTGTGATGTTGAAAAAATTAGTGAGATGGGACATCCTTGTCTTGTACCTGATCTAGTAGGAAAGTTGTGTTTCTCACAGTTGAGTATGCTGTTAGCTGTAGGTTTTTATAGATAGTCTTTACCACTTAAGTAGAGGAAGTTCCCCTCTGGTTTACTGAGTTTTTATCATGAATTGGGTTAGGTTTTGTAAAATTCTTTTTCTACATCTATTGATAATCATATGATTTTTCTTCCTTAGTTTAGTGACATGACGGGTTACATTAATTGATTTTGGAATGTTTAACCAGCTTGCATATCTAGCATAAATCCCACTTGGTCATGGTACATAATTGTTTTTATACTTTTTAAGTTTGATTTGCCTATATTTTGTTGAGGACCTATTTATTTCATAGTTGTTCATTAAAAACTTACCAAAACCTATATCTGACTTTGCCTTAGGTGGTGGGCAGAGCTTAGAGTCCAATTTCACAAGCTAAATTCCAAAGGAAAGAAGTCTTAAGTAAAGGGAAAATACATTTTACTGAAAAATACAGATAGATGCTTAGAAAGATCTGGAAAGATTTAGAGAACTTAGATTCATTTAGAACATTTAGAAATAAATTTAGGTGACCAAATTATAGGCATGAAGTAATTTCATGTTGGTTTTGTTAATTTCAGTTCAATTTTAAGTCACTTATGGCGAATTCTCCCTATTGACCATGCTGAAATGAGAGACAAGGTATAAAAAAACTATTTTCTTCAGTACTAAAGATTTTAAGGAGACTTCTTTTGACTATTCAGGAGCTTTACATTCACATTCATATTATCATTCTCTCTCTCTCCCCATCTCTCTCCTGGTAATATTTTACTCTATTATGATCAGACTCTTTCCTACAGTCACATTTCCCTAGGGTTCCTTGGTATGCAGGATGCTGATCTATATCTGCTCAGGATCTCAGGTATGTTTCTAATGGTTATAGCCTTAGGGAAATAAGGTGTTATAGAAATAAATTATAATTGATTCCTCCAAGGATTTTTATGGAAATGGGCCAAAATTACAAATGTAATAAATGATACGATTATTTATTTGTTCTTAATATATTGATTTTAGTTTCCACTGATATGTCTGCAAATTTTTTGGCACAAAAAATGTGAATACCATTAAGATCAGATCTTAAGGTCTAAATATACTAGCTAACAACTAATGATAAGTCACTGTCCTGATGCCTGAAGATTTCCATACTTTCAAATTTCTCTGGGTTCAGGATTATAAAGGCATTTTAATAAAGTATATGCTATCAAAATCTCCAAATATTCTTACAAAATTAGGACCATCAGTATTCAAAAATATTTACTGATTCTAGGTAGATGACACTGCCCCAAACTAAATTACCTCTGAGTGACCTGTTGGACTTAATTTGCCTTACTTTTCCTCTTGAGCAGTGATATCTAGAATACATCATAATTCAATGTCCCCTTCTTTCCACATAACAGACCTCTAGTCAGATATGTGGATTCCACACTAGACATTCATGAGGCCAATTTCTCTCCAACAGAAAACAGATGGAAGTGACAAGTGCTTCTCTGTGTCTAGGGACCATAAGATAGGGCGTGAGCCCATCATACGCATTTCTTTTGCTGGAACCAAGGCAGGTAAATACATGAGAACAATGGCTTAAGGTAGGCAGAGTAACTATTTGACACCATGGTGGATTTCTGGCTCCTTAAATGACAGAGTGGAACAAATCTTCCCACAAGCAGAATGTTCACTTTGGAACTGTTAGCACAGAGAGAAATAAACATCTCTATTCACTAAGCCACTCTATTTTAGAGTCTCTTTGTTACAGCAGCTTAGCTTTACTCTAACTAATATAGTCCCTTCCAAATGCATTTCAAGATGCATTTTAAAAATAGAATCATTGACTAAAAAGGATTTGACATGAAAATCACTGTCCTAAAGAGCTAAGCATACTTGACTTCTCTGAGAACTGTCAGAATTATTTTTTTTTAAGTCCTTCAGAAAGAGAGCTGAGCTATGTTTATTTAAACTTACCCTTCAGATACAAGAATGCAAAAGGGGCAAGAAAAGGGAATGTCATTCAAGACTGGATGAGAAGAATGAGCGAAGTGCATAGAAATTATTTCACTGATAGAACGGAAAGTGTGGTCAATTCTTTAGATGCCTTCAAACAGTTTTCTAGGGACAACATCTTAATAGTGCTCCTATTTTTCAATGTGGCTAAAAGATATTCCCAAAGTTACTACTATGCGCATAGGCTCTGAAATTTACTAAAGTGGCTTTCCTATGTCCTTAGAAGGCTTACTGTTTTAATACATTTTCTATAAGAAAGGCTTTTTTTTTTTTTTTTAATGTAGCATAACAGTAAGTGGCAGCCTTTGAGTAAGGGTGGGTTTGAAATCATTTGTACCTTTTAGTCCTCAGTCAAATTTTTACCTTGACACAATTGCAAGGAGGGAGACATCCACACCTCCGAAACAGTAATCAAGGTGCAATCTTTATTACTTTTTGAAATGCTTTATCTTTTAATTAAGTCCTAAAATCGTTTAGTTTGAACAGAACACCAGGGAGAATGACACTGGTTGTTCACTGCATCTGCAGCACCAGGAAGCTAAGTTTCCAGGATTTTCATCTCTTTTGGCAGGTCCCCTGGGTTAAGTCTACCTGTGGGTCTCACTGTCATTTTATTTTTTTTTATGTATTCATTCTTTTTTTTTATGTTATGTTAATCACCATACATTACATCATTAGTTTTTGATGTAGTGTTCCATGATTCATTGTTTGCGTATAACACCCAGTGTCATTTTTATGTAAGCTGAACTAGCATATTTTGTTGCTGGACACTTGAAACTGTTTTCCAGAGCAAAGGTGGTCCTTTAAGTTTCTTAGTTGGATGTCTTTTTATTATTAAACACCCAAGTAGCTTCGGGAGGACAAGAGGGGAGTTTCACCACATTTTGTGGGATGAATGAATAAATGTGTGCATGTGTGAGTGTATTTGCGAAAGCTGTCTACTCAAATGGTAAGCACTCAGAGGGTTAAAAACACTAACAGCTAGAATTTCATTGTCCGTTAAGCTATTACTCCAGTGCTTCATTAGGATCAGTTTATAAAATAATATTCAAATGTGATATAGTTGAGATGGGTTTGGCCCCAGCACTGCATTTTCCCAAAGGGAAATAAGTTACACTGATTCTAATGTTACTTTGCTTTGAGGGCCAGCAATTAACTCAAGGATTGCCAAGAACAATAAGGCTTCATACAGTGGGGATGACGTGACCAGGACAAAAAACATAGGATGTCAGAGAAGGGAATTTATGTGGGAGAAAAGAGTCATCATTAGACCACCTGAAAGGAAGTTTTCAAAGCAAATGGAAATATCAAAGGGAAAAGAAGAAAGCAAGAGGGAGGGGAGAGCTGTCAGGGGAGGATGAAAGGGAGGGGCACGCATTTTTGTCAATTTTGCTCTGGTTCCTAAGTGTCTTACATAAGGTAACTCTTCCAGCAAGCCCAGAATTGCCAGCAATGGTTGTCACACCCTCTGAAATCTGTCAGCATTTAAAGCTGACAGAGGGCATGCCCTTAGCATTGCCGTTGGAGGATGTCCTGGTTTCTTTCCAAGTCATGTCTGTGAATTTGGACAGATGTAGTGACAAAAATATTTGCCGAGTAAATATAAGGTTAAAGAAGCATTGGGCTGGTCTCCTTTTTACCAGTTCGAAGCAAAAGAGCAAACTTGAATGCAAATGAGGGATTCAATTAGAAAAGCTGTGTCCTGGCAGCATTTCAAGGAAAGCAGAGGGAGGCTAGGTGATTTGATAGAAACGGGCCTTCCACACTGATAACAGAAATAGGCTGAATAAATATGAAAGCTGCTTTAGCTAAGTTACGCTGCACTTACATTTTTTTCCGCACATTTCCAGCCAATAACTCAATGTCTGAAAGTCTTTCCTCTCTAAAAACACCACCTCGTACCTGGAAAGCAAGCTTCAAGTTTTCTCTTTGCCTCCAGAGAGACTATTTTCCCAATTACTCCAGGGATACACTTTTCCACCTGGACTTCATTTCTGTTAACTATATTAACTCTCATAAAATGAACTAAAATTATTTTTGCTGCTCGCTTCTCAGTAAAAATTCCATTGCCATGTATCATGTCTAGCCTCCTTTGCTAAACTTATTAGCACCAAAGTGTCCAAGTTAGGCTCAAAGGGCAGAAGGCACACATGAGATCTGAAATGTCCATCAAGGAAGTTCAAATCTGTCCCTCAGAGACTGGTTGAGCAGCCAATTCAAATCTTTAACAGGAATTTGGGAGTTTTAGAGCCCCTGGAAGCCTCATCTGGATCTATTTTTCCAAAAGTAACACAGGATTTTCTTTGGTATTTGACCAAATGTGGTTTTTCATCTTGAGTGTAAGCAGGCGGTCTGGTGGCCTCTGGAATCATCCTGAAAACATTATGTTAGAGCAGCTGCATCAGTTGCTGAAAGTCAGAGTGGAAAAGTCGGGTTCCTCTTCCAGGAGGACTTAAAAGCGGGCAGAGTCAGTTCCCATCGTGTGCCTTCCTTAAATCCAGTTGTGTGGTGTGGTGGATATACTTCAGACTGTGCAAGGGGTAGCTGGTTTTGCTGCCGTCAGGGCCTGTCCTTAAAAGGCTGAGGAGTGGGGAAAGGCTGGGAGGGAATGGGCTTCCTCTGCGGCTGAAGGGCCTCCGAAGTACTGGTGTATATGAGATCCCCCAGACACACTGTGAATGTGGGGATGATGTCCGAGTTTCCATGAAATGGGAATGCTTACTGTTGAAATTACCCTGGTATGAGATCATTTTTGGCAACTGAATAACCAAACCCCTTCAAAAGATAGCTCTACCATAGTCAAAATTTTGTTCTAATGGAACAAGAGTTACAGTGGCTTTGTGGGCCATAAATCTAAAAGTGAAGGTAAATCTAAAGCAAACAACTGTCTGAGATCACAGCAGTCAGGGAGGTGGGCTGGAACTAGGGCATGTCTGGAGAAGTCAGGGTAGTTGCCTCAGGGCTGATCTGTACCTCTCTTACTGACCATTGTCCCATGGGTCATAATAAACAAACATTTTTGTTTAAGTAGTCTCCACACCCAGCATGGAGCCCTATGTGGGGCTTGAACTCACGACCCTGAGCTCAAGACCTGAGCTGAGATCAAGAGTCAGACATTTAACCCACTGAGCCACCCAGGTGCCGCAAGGGGCATTTTCTTAAGTGAAGTTAAGTGTTGTGTTCAGCTTGTCTCTCTGACTGAACAAGTTCTGGAGTTTTCATTTTACCTTATCAAAGTGGATGTTGCCATACCTACAAATACCATTTCTAGTTTAGAATGCTTTTTAGAAGCGTATTTGTTTTTCCTAAAATAGAGATGTTTGTCCATTAAGAAAATACTGACTTAAGAAGGCTTCCTCTACCTGTGATTTTGCCAATCAACAAATCTGTGTTTTGGATCTTCAGTTAGGCAACACTTTGGGTTATAATCATTATCATTGTTATCAAACAGCAACTATTTGCGGTTTGTCCTATAGATATAATGCTAGGCCCTGGCTGTGCACAGAATAAATCCATGCTCATTAAAGAATTCCAAACTGGTGGTGAGTACAGGATATATAAACAAAAATCTATGGGCCAAAAATGAGGGGCAGTTGATTGTTCAGATTATAATGACGAAAGATTTCAAAAGATATAATGACCACTAAGAGTTGGCATATTCAAGGAAGACTACTCAGAGGTTATAATTCAACTGTATCAGTGTGTGTGGTATGTTTTTGTTTGGACATCGGGGCGTGGTGGTGATGGTGTGTGTGATTTCGGTGCACATGTGGGTATGAGTGTGTGTCTATGTATGAGTGTGTGTATGAGTATGTGAGCATGTGTTAGTGTGCTGTAAGGAAGGCACACAGGATTGGAGCTGGCAAAGTTATCTAACATGTTTTGAGATTCATCAGCTCATCTGTGGGTGACAGAAGATGTGTCCAGTGTGGATGCCTGACAAGAAATCTCTAAAACTATATTCTAGGAGAAAACACTAGTCCTGAGAGGGCTGAGAAAATTAACAATGGTCAAATAAGTTTAGGAAATGCTGCAAACTAAATCACCCTTTTAAAGATGCAAGGGGCGCCTGGGTGGCTCAGTTGGTTTAGCATCTGCCTTTGGCTCAGGTCATGATCTCGGGGTCCTGGGATTGAACCCCGTGTAGGGCTCCCTGCTCAGTGGGGTGTCTGCTTTGCCCTCTGCCCCTCCTCTTGCTCATGCTCACTCTTTCTCTCTCCCTTTTTCAAATAAATAAATAAAATCTTTTAAAAAAATGAAGATGCAAAATCAAAGGTACATATAAATTTCTTGGCACACCAATTCACATCCTCAAGAAGAGATTCCCTCCCCTTCTTCACACATTTTGAAAGCACTGGTTTAGGGAGATACATAAGGCAACTATTGTTCAGTCCAAAAGGAGTAAATATTAACCTGCAGGTAATGGAATATGATCAAAGGCTCCCGAGCAGATGGGAAATGTGTACCAAGTGGTATTTTAGAAAAATTAATCTAGTAAGGTAGAATATGGAATAAGAAGGGGGAGGCTAGAACCAAGAGACTGTTCTGAATTCTCACTCTAAATCCATTCTCATACGACTTACAAAGTGTTGGGAATTTTTGTTTGCTTCCTTTTTAAAACTTTTTAGCGGTGGACCAATTTCCTTAAATAAAGGATGCTTTCAAATCCCAATAAATAGAGATAAAAGTAAAAGTGATTTGGATAATGAAGGAGGCAGAGCAGGGGGCTCTGAACAAGAGTGAGAAAAGGACTGATCTATAATATATGGGTACAGGGAGAGAATCAAGGACTAATCAGAAAGCGATGACTTCACAAGGGACCTAGGAAATAATATCCAAGTTGCAAAATGCTAAGTGGTCCATCAACTAAAGAGAATTGGAGTGATCTAAAAGTTGCTAAAACAGGATCTCATGGAGCTAAAAAATAGATCTAGGCCTCAAGCTCCAGTGGGGCTAACGGAAGCAAAATGGCACCTGACTTTGCTGGTATCAGCTTCAATTTTAAATTTACTCAAAAATTGAGAGGGAAAGAAAGGAGTAGCCAGACTTGAAAACAATCTGCTTGGACCTGGCATTGTGAAAACTGATGAACTTTGCCTGGTGGCAGTCCTCCAAGCCAGTGGCTGTGACTCGCTGTCAATGCCCTCCCCAAGAGTCTTCAATATTTCCTTCCTACCCAACATAATGGAGTACTAAACAAGTGACTATGTATATTTTGGGCCGTATTATTCTCTCTGAGAAGAAATCTCTGTCCTTTTGGGATTAAAATTAGCCATGAGCCACTTTAGGTTTGATTTAGTTCTTACTATTCTCTCTTGACCCTCCCATTTTCCTGTCCCTCCTCACTGTCTTTTACTTCTCTTCTTTTCCTCCCCCTTTCCCCTTTTTCAGTGTAACATGTTAAATTCACCTGAAATTCTTTGCACATTGTCATAGATTCTCAGAAAAAAACAGACATCAACAATCTGACAAGGTAATAAACATAGAAAATAATGATATGTATAGTATTGTTTTAGGTAGGCGGGTGTTTGTCTGTTTGTTGTCAAGGAAAATCAAGACTGTTGTAAGAGAACATTCTCGAGAGAGGAACCATTTCTGCAGTGGAGTCCGATTTGACTCCAGACAAGATGAAATGAAGATGTGGGCTCTTGCCTAGGCAAAACTTTGCATTTCATGTTTCCTTTAAGCAGATATTTAAGATTTTTAACTGGGCACCTGTGAGGCAGAAAGGATGACCATAATGGAGATTATGCAGATGGTCCAGTTTAGCCCTCTCCAGCCCAGTGTCCATTGTGTTTCCATAAACAGGGGCTATAGTGGAATATGGAGAGGAGAAAGGCATGCCTCAAATTCTTAAATGATGTGGCCAAATACTTCCCCATTTAACTTGATTCAGGCCTATATTTTC
This sequence comes from Halichoerus grypus, assembly GCF_964656455.1. Classification (NCBI taxonomy): domain Eukaryota; kingdom Metazoa; phylum Chordata; class Mammalia; order Carnivora; family Phocidae; genus Halichoerus; species Halichoerus grypus. The sequence goes on from NC_135721.1 coordinate 98,876,780, forward strand.
CACTTTATTCTCTCCAAGACCTTCAAAAGAAACACCATATTAAGAAGAAATAAATCTTGTACTTTGACATCAATCTAGGTTTCCCTTCCCAATAGTAGTGAACTTAAACTATTTCTTTACATTTGTACATATTTTATTTTTTGGTTAAGTGCCTCTATATGAGAAGTTTGAGTTCAGAAAGGTCTAATCTATTTTGCCTGATCAGCAAACCCTAAAATGACAACTAAACCCCATGTTACCTTAATATTGTAAAACACATTTATTAATGGCCTGAAGAAAAAACGCATCAGGAAACGTCATTGTAGGTGGAATAATATTTTGAGAGCTTTAGGTTAGTGAAAACAAGTGATTATAAAAATATTTTTCTTCCATCTATAAGTGAAGCAGTCATTATCTAAAATAATCCGTCAACACTAACAAAAAAATATTTGCAGCTTACTAAAATTATTTGATTTTATTAACAGTCACTTCTTTGGATATTTTTAAAATTAAATATACTGATACATGCACGTGCGTACATTTTAATGTTTCCATTATTTTGTAATTCACAACAAAATAGTGATACCGCTAGGCTTTATATGCATTATGATTCATCTAAGAGAAAAACCTGACTTTATTAAAGAAAACCCTATTACAGGTCAAATCCTACCAAAGCAAAATGTTTTGTTTAACAAAAGACATTAAGCCTCAGTGAATCAAATCATTACACGTGGTATCCAATACCACAAAATTCAAGAACACCAAAGAATATCTGAATAGCCTCTTGAGATCCCTCCATGGGATTTGACCTGCCTTTTGAGTCTCTTTAACAACCGTATCCATCAGAGAACCTTTTATTTTTCCTGTGAACCTTGCCTTTAACAACAAAATAAAGAAATACAAATATTATCTAAAGCTAGATCACTTACCATAAATGCCAGTTGAGATGCAGGGAAATGCCTGTGAATAAACCACAAAAATAACAATAAATTTTAAAAGAACAACTCTGCCCAACCAGACATCTTCTATTTCAACATCTATTTGCTTGATAATGGGATGCCCTCTAGTTACATGCTCAGACTTCTGAAACCCCACTCACTTGGAGTAGGGGACACTGTGGAAAATGGGCATATTTGATTAACTGAAAACTTCTTATCAGCAGCAATCATACCAGTTCATGAGAGCCAGCTGTCAAATTTCCAGGAATCTTGTGAACCAACTGTTAAACATAGTCATAATTAAGAAATTAAATCATATAAGCCTGCAATGAGATGTTACATCTAAAACAAATATTTAGAAATCATCTCATCACCTCCTAATTATTTTGCCCACATTTTACTATTGCTTCTGCTCTTGAGATGACTTATGTCTATTATACATTTACATAATATAAGTAATGTATATCATACATAATATAAATGTTATATACATTTATATAACATGTTATATAACATATATATTAATTATAAATGTATGTATAATATAAATACTATGTAATGGTGTTGTTACCGAGCATCCTATCCCAGCTGGACATTAAGTGATGTCATGTTAGTGGCTTAAAACCTGAAAATATCAATCAACGTTCATGTTGGACTATACTTGTGAGTCAATTGAAAGCATAGGTTGCCTATAGATAGAAAATTTTTATAACATTTGCAAAAGTGTTTTGTAAGAATCAATCAGCTGCATAGAATTTATAATAAAGGGTATTGTATATTCTATTCTTATTTGTAAGTTGTGTGCTATACATTCTTTTTATCAATAAAATTAAAAAAATATATATATATACACTCATTTTTTTTAGTCAGTTTTTAAATATTTACAGAGGCACTACTGCTTAAACCATATGTAATGGACTGAATGTTTGTGTCTTCCCAAATTGACATGTTGAAGCCCTAATGTGATGGCATCTGGAGGTGGGGTCTTTGGGAGTTGTTTAGGGGGAGGGTGGAGACCCCATGATAGGGTTCCAGTTTTAGAAGAAGAGGAAGAGAGCTGGCACTCTGTCCTTTTCCCCTCCTAAAGGTACAATGATAAGACAGCCATCTGCAAACCAGGAAAGGGGCCTTCACCAAATACCAAATCTGCAGGTACCGTGATCTCAGACGTCCCAGCCTCCAGAACTGTGAGAAAGGAATGTTGGTTGTTGAAGCCACTCAGTCCAGGGCAGTTTGTTAGAGCAGCCCAAACCACCTCCTAAGACCCCATATTTTACCCAGCAATGTGTAAAGAATCTGACTGAAAGAGTCGAGGAACAAATGTGAACAGAGAGCTAGCTCTATATTAGGCTCTCTAACAGGGGAACGTGATCTGAGCATAGCAATATCCTCTGCCAATGTACCTCTGTGTAAATTTAATCAAGTTGTTTTCATCTTTCCCGTCTTTTTATTTTTCAGCCAAAAATGAAGATGGTAACATGCACCATATAGAAGTGTGCCGTAGAAATCGATGACGGAATTTTTAAAAAATGTGACTGTGCTATAGAACCCAAACTCTGCAGCTGGGGTTGACTGTAACACCAAACACTATTACTGAGCTCAATAATGATGGAATGTCTGTCTTTTTTTCTTTATATCTTTGGGTTAATGTGTACTACATTTTATTTTCCTTAACATTTTTATAGACTGCATGTTTATTCCCTTTACATGGATGTCCTATTTAAAAAGTCACAATTTATGTGATTTTGTTGTAGAAAGAGTAATAATGGACTCTGTTAAGCTCACCTATATGTCTGCAAAGTGATAGATTTCTTTTTTCTGTTCCTTTATTAGTAAATACTAATAAATAGGACAGTTTCTGAAATGGAATAGGAGCTACTTTTTAAATGAATTAATGAGTTTTTTTTTTTTTTTTTTTTTTTTTTGATTCCTTGGGTTCTGGAGATGCCAATGAGATGGCGAAGAATGTTCGTGAATGATTCAATACAGCCAAGGACACAGAACCATGAGGAGATAGCGTGAAGCAAATTCTCCTGGAAATACTCTAGTCTTTCTAGAGGCATTCACCAAGACCACTGACAGGCCTTTCTCTGTGTGAAAACCAGCTGCAAGCTTATCGTAAGCAATTTGTTACTAATAGAAAGGGCTCAGAGGTCAGCAATGGCCAACTTAAAAATACAAATTAGAGAGGATTCAGGGTCATCCCTATCATTTTGGCCATGCTCACTCACGTTCCGCTGTGCCTTTTAAATGAAGTAGAGGGAAGTGAGTGTACAGTTCGTGACTCAGGACTTCCATGAGGGTGAACTGAGCATGTAAACCTCGCCCATCTTGTGTTGGTGACAGAGAGAGAGATTTGAGACCCACCGCATTGAGCCATCAAGCGGAGGCCGAGAGATACCACAATGTTTTTGACAAGCAAGCCCACTTTAAACCCCACCTGGACATCTTTCCAGTTCACCTTGTTGGACACTTAACTGAACTTCCCTGGGCATCAGTTTCCTCCTTAGTAAATGGAAACTAAAGTGTCTGTGGGAGGCTTAGGAGGAATAAGGAGCACAGGACACTGTATCTGATAGGTAGTAATATCTTGATCAAGCTCCACTTCAAGGGGAATTGTTGCCCTCCACTAGTCTTCGCACTATTGATATTTTGGACCAGATAATTCTTTGTTGCTGGGGGCTGGGTGGTACATTGTGAAGTGGCTGGCAGCATCATTGGACTCTATCCAGTGGTCTCCCCCCTTAGTTGTGACAAAAAAAAAAAAAATGCCTCAACATTGTCAAATGTCCCCCTAAGGGGCCAAATCATCCCTGGAGGAGGACAACAGCCCTAGAATCTAGGGCCTAGACCTCAGCAGTGCTGTCAGCAGCCAGTCTCCAACTATCAACCTTTTCAAGGATTGCCTCAGATGCAAAGGGCTACTCCACTCAGGGTCGTGCCTCTTCCCAGGACAGTCCACATCCAAAGACTAATTAATACAGAGTGGAAAGGCTTGGCTCATCTTAGCTTAATGCAGTGCAAACTGAAGGGCCCTACAAGCTCCAGAGCTCCTCTTTCCCTCTGCTCACTCCTGCTTCCCTCCCCTTTCTTCCCCAAGTGTGGATCCCAAGGGCCCACCTAAATAAGCATCGTGCACCCTAATCTCTGTCTCAGAGTCTGCCTCCTGGGGAACTGATCTAACTACCTTCTGCTTCCCTCTTACGGCCAGTTATAGGAGTCTTTTTCCCATTAGATCTCACAGAAGAGAACATACTGAACAGTTAATGGCAACTTGCATTTGCCTCATCTCCCAGCAATATCTTGGAATCAATTATGCAACTTAGTAATTGAGTCTGAATGTGCCAACTGCCTTGTCTGTTTTAACAACGACAAATGGCTTCATCTGAAAATGTATTGTTGCCTTGAATGTGAAGGCAAATGGTCGTGTAATGGAGGATGGCTTCAGTAATATTATTGCATTAATTCAAACAAAAAAGCAATGATAAAGCAGAGATGGAAATACAATATCATGGGAAAAGTTCACTTTATGTAAAACAACTTTGCATGTAATTCGTCCAAACTAAATCTCCTCCATTAATCACTTTTTATTGAGAGATAGGGAGAGGGACAGAAGGAGGTAGGGAATGAGGAAGGGGGGAGAAAGAGAAAAAGAGTGAGAGAGAGGTTGAGAAAGAAAGAGTGAGCAAGTGAGCTCAACTAAGGGATTTTACAGCATATAGTCTGTGTTCTTTGCCATAATAAATTTTTGATAGTGTCACCAGAAGTGAGTAGCATGGGATTTCTTTATTTCAAAGTTGTATTTAACATAACCACCTCCCACAAAAATCCCCTCCCGTGGAAGAATGGCAGATTGTACCAAAACCCAGGCCAATTAGCCTGGTTTGTTTCAAGTGCACATAACTCAGCAGTCACCTGTGGAATTTGGGGAATGACATCATCAGCCTAATTTGTAAGGCTCCATATTCTCCTTCCAGAAGCCCCAGGAGCAAAAAGTCTCTGTGCTAATCAAGCCCCAGCATATAGCCATCAGAAACTTGCTTCATTGCACTTGACTTTTAGGCTTACTTTTCCAAGTCAACATGCACTTGCTCTCTTGGGGGGAAAATAATCATCTGATTTGGAGAGTGAGAGAGGATTTTTCTTTTGTGAAATTATAGATTGAGCCACTAAATGGAAAATACTTCCTTAACCCAGGATGTTGGTTTCAAATACATTTATAAAAACACTGAAATCCTTAGGGCTGTGGACTATGCCTCCCATCCTCTTGAATGTCTGTTTCCACTTCTCCATTTGAGGAAAAGGAAGGAAATACCCCACCACCTTCTTTATCTTGATTCTAATAGTTCCTCAAAACTAAGGCAATATGCCCTAAGCCAACATCATAACCATCCCTTGCTTTTCCCTGACCCTTGATTCTTGGTTCATGCTTTCCTATAAAGTGGGAATTTCTTTCTCTCTTCCTTATCCACGTTCATTGCCATCTACCCATTGCTTGTACAACAGCCTTGCCAGCTGGGTAGGACTGACTCCATCCTCAGCTACACGAGAAGGTGTTGATTGACCTAAGTAAGAAGCACACATCCCCCTTTGCCACAAGGAGAGAGAGATGGAAAGTTCTGACATCAGTGAGCTGTTGGTGTAAATTAGCTGTAAAGTGCTCCCAGTCTTGAGAATCTTTCAATTGCTGAGCCAACACTTTCCTTCTTGTTTATTCAGTTTTAGTTAGATTTTCCATTATTTGCAAGCAAAAGCATGCTACCTGATACACCTTCATTTAACTGTTTTTAATTATATATCCCATTTCACTGAGGAAGCTATCGATTGCAAGAAACATCATTATTTTGTTGTACTTTGTGTACCACTAAGAAAGAGGAAGCTCTATGAGTTGAAATATAACACATGTTTTCTTATCATTTAGGATTTTTATTGCATACTTAATTGAAATTGCTATTTGCGATTTAGATAATTTCTTAAATCACATCTCGCTCTAGGGAATAGATTAAAAAGAGATAAATTGGTTAAGGTTTCCTAAAACTTGTCCACATGCAGAGTCCAGTACTTCAGAATCATTTTTCACTACAGAGTCACAGGTAAGAGTTTTCCACAGTTTCATCCTTGTGCTCTCAAGAAAGGTGTTATTGATCCAGTCCTTCATGAGTGCTCCACTCTGGACTTCTCTTCCAAGCTTCTAACACCTTCTCTAAAAGTTTTAAGCTGGCTTCTTCTTTGTTGCCACAAAAGGTTTTCAGACAATAGTCAAACACAGAACTCCTCCTCATATGGCCCCTAATTGGTTGGTTGGCTGAAAGTCAAGAGGTTGCAGCTGTCCAGTCAGTCCACCAGGAATGATAACCAAGTATCCACATATACAGGCAGCAAAAACTCACCATGAATATGCTTGACTGTGAAACAGGGTATAAGAGGCACCCTACTTTCAAAGAACACAGGATATGAGAAAATGAACATCTTAGAAATAATGAACATCAGGGTACCATTCTTTGTCTTTAGGTGTTTGGTTATCGGGATAGTGAGTTGTGCCATAGTCCCCTTATCCAGAATGCAGAATACTTGAGTGTTTCTCAGACTGTGATATGCCTAACTCTAGGAGTATGCAAGATATTTTGAGGTGGCAAACAGATGGCCATTACTCATTTCAGTGTAATATCTATGTATTATTTTGATATACCCCATATTCCCATTACTTCTCCAAGTCTTCATCCCTCCTTCTATCTACATGCTTTACCATGTGCTTTTGCAGTTCCTCCATTAGGGGAGGATGTATTTTCTTTGTATTCCTGATGATGGACTTGAGCATATGACTTTGTTTGGTCAATGGGATAATAGTAGACATGACATTTAGACTTGAACTTTTACACTCCTGACTTTATAGAGGAGAACCATGAGAAGGACATGCTTCATGTAGCCTGAGGCTGAGAGACAAGTAGAGTCTGAAACCAGGCTAAGGCAGCTGTGTCCCAGTGAACCCACAGGTGTATGAGCAAGGAAGACATGCTTCTTATCATGTCACTAAGTTTTGGGGTTGTTTGTTACACAGCATTACTGTGGCAATAGCAATGACATAAATATGCTAAAACTCTAAGTTATTTTAATGACTTACAAGAAGGAGTACTGGTTTTCCACTTTGGGTGATGATATAAAGTTTCCTATGCAAATTAAAGTACTTAAAGAGTCAATTAAAATATTAGATAATCATCATATTAGAAGGTAGAATGTGAATGCTTAAAATTAGGAAAATACTGATGCAGTAAATAGAGATTTGAATTGGAAGGCAAGAGATCAGAGTCACTCATTAGCTATAAATCTGAGAGCCAACAGTATATCCCCTCAGTGCCTCAGTTGTCCCATCTATAAAAGGAACAGAGTCGGATTAGATGGTTTATTCAGCTATTTAATTCTACAATGGTACAAAATGGTCCCTTATCCTTTTCTACAGCTCAGGATAAAGCCTGCAGAGAGTCAGGCAATTCCATAGCATCCTGAATGCCTTACACTGTTCCGACATGGGAGGTGACATCATGGCAACAATGATGGCTGTCCGTTTTGAATTACTGTAATGTGTCAAGCACCAGGCTAAGAGCTCTATGTATATTATATGATTCATTCTCACGAACTTATCCTTATCCTGTGATAAAGAACATATTACCCCTTTTCAATAAACATGGAGGACCAATAAAGCCAAGAAAGCAAACTTGCTCAAGGTCAGAGAAAGGAATGCTAACTAAGGGATTTATTTTATTATTTTGCATAAGGAATAACTGATCCTATTTTTTGCCTTTAATATTTCCTAATTATTCAAATCATGAACGACTACATTCCCAAAGGCTCAAAGAAGACTGGTGTAGGCAGAGAGCACTGAGAATTTCTCCTATAGCCATGTTCCTCCCTTCCTCTGACCCAACTAGAAGACCCTCCCCACAAGGCCCTCATGGTCGACAGTATGGTCATCAGCATACCACTCAATGCATTCACATGTTAAAGCCTGAATAAAATTGAGTCTTTTTCCTGATTTCAGTCTTCTCCTAGCTTCCCACCATACTTTAAATAAAACTTGAAATAAAGACTATGGCCTCTAAGCTCCCAGTGATCTGGCTCCTGTCTTCCTCTGCCCCCTCCTTTACTTCACTTTTCCCTTTGTGGCCTCCTTTTGTTCTCCAAACACACAAAACACCGTCCTGCTTCAGGGACTTTGGCCTTGCTGTTCCTACAGCCAGGCACATGTTCCTTTTAGATCTCTGATCAAATGTCACCTCCTCGAAGAGGCTCTTTCTGGACTCTAGCTAAATTACTTTCTATTCCCTTAGGCTGCTTTGTGTCCCTTTATGACTTCTACACCACCTGACACACAGTTGTTTGCTTGTTCTTTGTGTCCTCAATTTCAATTCCCCCCCCCACCACTGGCCTGCAACTCCCAAGAAGACTTTTGTTTTACTTGTTGTTGTAACACCAGCACCGAAAATGCCGACTGGAACTCAATAAATATCTGCCAAATGGTTGAATGAATAAATAATTGAGTTAGATGGCATATATAAACATAGCCATATATTTTTTCCTACATAAATTGGCACATGCATTGCAGTTTATGTTCTGAGATTAGCTTGTTTTCATGTCCTAGATCTTGGAGATGGTTCAATGTCAGTGTGTATTGATCCATCTCATGTTTCTAAGGTCTATACACTATTCTATGGCATGGTTACACTGTTTATCTAATATTGCCACATTGATGAATACATAGCGTGTCCATAAATTTTGCTATAACTACTAACCTCACAACGAGCATTCTTGACTATGCCTTTATGTACTTAACAGTATTCTGGTAGGATCTATTTCTAGAAATGAAGTTAACTTGTTTAACCACTGGGTTAATGGAAAGGTACATTTACATTTTTGAAAAGATTGACAAACTACTGCCCCCAAACATGTTTTTCTAATGTAAAACCTCTTCAATAGTAAAGAAGAGTCCTTAATTCCACTTTTTCCCCCCCATTACATGGGTGAATAGAGCAAAAGGATGCTGTCTGCTTAACAAATTGCACTGGAAAATGCAAATCACTGTACCATCTCCAAGGCTAAATAACCTGAAGGCCAAGGTCATTTAGAGGAGACTGTGAATGAGATCACATGAAATTGGGCAGTGAAGTGGTTGAAGTACATTGTGCAAGCTCACCCAGGCACCATAATTATAAGCAATAACTTTGTTTTTGTTTTCTTCATTATACCTTGGAAATAGCTGTCATAAAGTCATTTATTGCCAGCTGCTTGCATGTTTATAACCACAACTCCACACAGTATAAAACAAACTATTACATAGCTATGAATAGTAGCAGTCCTCTTCCAAACTTTATATTTTCCAAAAAGACAGCTGGATTAGTTCCACTGTGAATTTATTAGGATGCAAAATGTCAGAACCAGCAAAGAGAAAAACTTGCCTTTTGCCCGAGCTTGCTCATGGGACTGCTGGGAATGTTTTCCTGTAAACTATACATATGTGAAAACAAGAACAGGTCACCATAAACCTGCTGAACCCAAAAGAATGTTCATTCTGTTCCAAAATGTCTACATCTGTAAACTCCCTTTATGCAGAAGCAAAGGGAAGAAACAAAGGTTAAAAAAGAAAAACAAAACCTGAAAAAACCTCTTATCAACAGCAAAACACTTGTGCAATATGAAAGTTCCTACTGGAACAAAATGTCCCTAAAATGATGACTTTTCAAAAACCTAATTACCTCTAATTTTGTAAGTATCCCCTCTCCATATTCCTTATAATTAAGGACATGTATCAGGCAGATGTTGCATCCCTGGCACCAAGGGGAGAGGAATATGTGTGGGAATGCTCTGAGGTGACCTTTCCTGGACAGGGCCAGGGGCAAATAAGATTAGAGTCATCATTTCAGATCCCTTGAGAAGCTCAAAACCACTGCCGAGGGTCTACCTGGGCCTGCAGGAAGGGGCCTTCCTAGCTGAAGAAGGGGCCTAAATGACAAGAAAGAACTGTGTGCTCACAGGACTCAGGGACTAGAGCACTGAAAGAATAGGGCTTTAGGTAGGAGCTCCAGAGGACTTGTGGACCTTTGAGCTTTCCTCAGCATGGCTGTAAGGGTCCCTGTCTGTGTCTCATCCTTTACCATTCCCATGTGCCCCTGCCCTTGGTGTCTGCCTCCCCCGACCCCACACCGACTATCATAGACCCCCTTCGTCAGTGCACTCAGAAAAGAGGCTGGAAATCAGATCCCAGGGCTAAGCCTGAACCAATGATTGATGGGCAGGGTGTGGGAGGGTGTAAATACCAGCACACTTTTACCCTGCTGAGAAAAATGCTGTGTGACCTTCGTCATCTGGAGACTACCATCATTGGGTTTTACAGTCACCTGGGATTTGGCCTGATGTCTACCCTTCCCTTCTAGTCCAGTGCCTCATATCTCACCTGCGTTTTTCTTGGGATTTTCCCAATACATCCCTTTCCCTAAATCCTCACCTCAGAATCTGCTTCTGGGGAACCAACCCATGACATCTATTGTTGTTATTTACCTTAATGCCACTAGCAGTAAAACTACTAAGGTGAAAGAGACCTAGGGGATTATTTTGGGAGGACCTCAAAGGAAACAGCACATGGTCATCCCCAGTCAGTCTTGGTAAGCGGGAGCAGAAAAAGCAAGTAAATCCTTGTGAAGCCACAGGAAGGAAGAAAGGACATCCTCAAGACTGTGAACAACTTGAGCAACTGAGACTTGGCTCAGAGACAAGGAGGGGCTGCCAAGGACATACAATGGGGAGAAAATTCAGAAAGTGACCACTCAGGGAGAAGGAGATGGCCGTGGGATTCTATGTTCCCCATGCCAAGTACAAGGCCCCAACACAGATTGTGCACCATGTAAAGTTTTGTTAAACAAATCCAAGTAGGGGTTATTATCCACTCATGGTTTTGAGTAAGTCCCTGGCTTCTCTTTTGGTACGTTGTGTCTTAATATCATTCTTAATTAGAAAGTTGAAGATCTGACTTCTAGAGAAACATTAAGAAGATCCATTAACAACAAATAACCATAAAACAAAAAATACAGATGTTCTCATGGAACATAGCAGCCCAAAAGCCTGGACGCACTTGGACAGTGAGGTGGTATTTTCTAAGAGTCTATGGACTGGGCACTATAGATAGAGTAACTCGACCATTTCCCAGCCAACCAGTCTCACAGCTCCTTCCCAGCCTCACAGTGGTCTGCTAACAAACCAAACAGCTTTTAGAAGGAAGAGAGAGAATACACATTCAACAAATATTTACTGAAAGATCGCAGATACAGACAGGATACCAGGGTATCCAGAAGCTTCAGCTATCTATCAGGTTCCTGTCTTCCTATGGGTTAATAAAATAAATAGGAATAAAGATACCACCTAAGAAATTCTAAAGCTTCTGGGATATTTTCACATGGGCCTGGCTGTCTCTCATCATAACCACGTAAGACTCAGAGGAGGCATTATTATTACTATCTCCAGATGGGATGACTGATCTTCCCAAAGTCACGCAGTAGCCCAGAGGTAAAGCTTAGACAGAAGCCCTGATATTCTTGAGTCAAAATTCTAAGCACTTCCTGCCGCAGAATAGAGTCAGTGAGGTTAGGGTTGAAGAAGGAAGGTGGAGACAGGGGAAGAGTCCATCTTGAGCATGCTCAATACTTGAGAAAAGACGGTTAGAAACGAGAACTCTTTATCGGCACAAACACAGTGCAAAAACCCTCTAGGCCTAGCCATCAGATCTTACTTATTTTTTTTTTAAAGATTTTATTTATTTATTTGACAGAGAGAGAGAGACAGTGAGAGAGGAAACACAAGCAGGGGGAGTGGGAGAGAGAGAGAAGCAGGCTTCCCACTGAGTGGAGAGCCCTATGTGGGGCTCGATCCCAGGACCCTGGGATCATGACCTGAGCCGAAGGCAGATGCTTAATGACTGAGCCACCCAGGTGCCCCAGATCTTATTTATTAAATCAGCTGTCAAACTGAAGATCAGGGTTACAGGGTAATTGAAGATTAGGATACTATGGTACCACTGCTCTATTCTATTCAGATGACTGAAGGTCAGGATACTTTGAGAACCACTGTGTTATTCTATTCTAACCAAGGTTTTTTCTTCCCACTGCTGCACCAGACCATTGTCATCCAGCCTGCATCCACCTCATATCCAGCACAGACTCTCTCCCACTAAGATGAGCTGAGGTCCTTTCCTATCCATGCTTATTAATCTGTCACACTATAAGAGAGTGAGCAGATTGCCAGGTTACCAACAAATATGTAGGTTTTATTCCTGCAGACTTTTTGACTTCTGTTCCATCTCTTTACAGTGTCAGCATGTTCTCTCCACAAATCGGGCAATTTCATTTCAGGCCCTCCGTAATTTCATGGTGTGATCTTAAAAACATCACATAGAAAAAGAGATGGTTTTCCTTATGAATACAGTCACTTTTTAAGTCAATTATATATGCAAACACTTGACTCCATTTCATATTTATAGGAGTCAGGTGAGGCTCTATTGACAGTTGCTTGGGACCCAAACTACAGTGTGGTTTGTAAAGAATAAGGGCTTTAAATAAAATGAGTTGTGATTATTCAGCTTGAGTCAATATGTAAAGGTAATAAATTCTTCTTTCCTTAGTCACAAAGGGAGACATTAGTCAAGCCTAATGCACACTTTATATTTAACAAGGGAATTAATTAGGAGATAATGACTAAGAAAGAGGTGTCTAAAGGACGCACCCTGTAGGAATGACTAAAATAAAGGAAAGCAAGAAAGGAAAAGGAAAAGGAAATTGATCGTAGTCATATTTCCCAAGTTCAAGAATTGCTACTCAGGGCCTGAAATTGGCTGTGCTTTGTGGGCCATCAATCACTGTGAAGAGTTTTATCAACTGGAGTCTATTATGGAAATGAGCAAAAAGACTGGAACAGCCAGTCTGCAAGAAGACAGCTCAGGCCCCAGGATGTGAGTTATTTGTATACAATTTCCAGTGTTCACTGCATTAATCCAACCAGAATTCTGCCAGAACCACAAGAAGGGGAGCAGGCAGCTGACCTCCAAAGTATACACTGAGGGTCAGTGTATACACAGTTGTGTACAGAGTTGGCTCCAGCACTGGGAGATGAACAAACCATCAGGATGAGCAGACCAAATTTTACAGAATGTGACACACCCATTATTCACTAAGAAATAGTTAAAACTAAATATCTTTCTATTCTTAGGGAGTTAATTTAATGTATGCACTAAGAGAGTCAATGAGAAGGTCACGCATGCATTAATGCTTGGATGGATGGGTGAAAAGATAGATAAATGGATGAATGGATGGATGGAGCAATACTTGATTTAGAGATGAATACTTTTAGGTACCACCAGCTCTGCTAGACTTTGACTTCATTTAAAGTTTAATTTCACAAAGTGAAGGATTTAATTTTTAACCACTATCTCACAGTTGCATCTTCATTAAAGACAAACAAAATAAAAACCATCCATAACAGTGTAACTCTGTCTCAGATGAAACCTATTACAGCCAAGCGTTATATTCCTTTCGAGTATGTGAAAGGATTTCTGCCCATTGCTTTTCCCTCTCCCTCCATGCTACTGTGCCTTCTTTTTGGGATTCACTGAAAGTGGGACATAATCCTCAACATGGAAAATAATAGTTGCATTAATATAACAGATGTCACTTGATATGCTTGAGGAAGGTTTTTGAGGACACAGTAAGAAACCAATAATTAGGCAAGGATTCTATGCTAGAGATTTATTTCCCATAAGTTCCAAAGAGCTGTCCAAGTTTCCTCCATCTTTTTCAACCAACATTTCATCATGAGATGTCTAGCCCATATCTAGTTGCAGAAGCTATAAATGATCCTTTTTGACCGCTCTTCACACTACTTTATTGGTTTTTAGTGTTCCACTAAAAGCACAGGTATCCTACAGCTGCAATTGCCCTTGGTAGTTATCTGCTCCAACTACCCCATGCATGGCTCCCCTCCCTACCATCCCTGATAAGGCTCACGCAGGCTCCACCTGAACTTCTCCTGGGATGGGGAGTTCACTGGCTTAGAAAGTGAATGGGCTGCTGCTTCTCAAACTTCAATGTGCATCCACTCCTCTGAGCATCTTACTCAAATGCAAAGTCTGATTAGGTAGATCTGGGGCAGGCTGAGATTATGAATTTCTAACAGTCTCCCAGGTGATGCTAATATTGTTGATTGGGGTACAGTTATAGTAGCAAGTGGCTAGACAATAATATCACTTCAAGTTGTACTTTTCAAGATAACATTCAATGAATTCCAACCCGGGAAAGGCTGGGAGGAAATTATTGTTACACTTAACACATGGATACCTGAAGCGGCAGAGCTTCCAAAACCACACACAAGTCAGTAACAAACCAGGAAGAGGGCAGATAATGAAGCCGATGCTCTTCCCTCCACACCTGCACTTCCCCATAAAACTGCCCTGTTTAAACACCTGACTCCTTTCATCATGATAAATACCCTTGTCCTCCTGCTCACATGAAATGTCAACCTCCGAGTCTCAACTGTTTCTTGGTGGGACTATTTTGTCTGTTTCCATCTGCACTTGTCACTTGTATATTTTAGATCCACAGTCAATGTATTCCAGAAATTTGGACTAGAATAGGTCTCAAACATTAATGTGTAGGCAAGTCACCAGATCTTGTTAAAAAGCAGATTCTGATTAGTAGGTCTGGGTTGAGGTCTTACTTTCTGCATTTGTAATAAACTCCCCGATGATACTAATGCTGCTGATCTTTGGACTCCACTTTAAGGAACAAGAATTGAGATTATTACCCACAAAACTTTCCCACTTCTGATTTCTCTGCTCATGTTGACTCCTATGTCCGTAAAGCTTATAAGCTTATGATGCAAGCAACAGGCAACTTGACGCAAAGTAGCACTCAATGTGTATATCTATCTATCTATCTATCTATCTATCTATCTATCTATCTATCTATCTATCTATATATATATTCTTTTATAACTTAGAAAAATCCAGCAATATGTATTGCTTTAGGTAAGGCTTGAAGCAGCTTCTCATGATGTCTCCAATTACTATACTAAGTGACAGACTTAGGCTAATTGGTTGGTATAAACCACATGTATATACATATGTAGTTGTGAATATGCTACCTGGTGAGGCAGAAGTCAAGTAGTAAGTCAGGTGTTCTTTTTATATTTTTGGCTGAGACAAAATCTGAGGCATCCCCTCTTGTCAAAATTGCAAGTGGATTTTTTTCTTGGGTTGAAAGGAAAGCCCTATGGAATAATTGCTGAGAACTACTTCTGCTCTAAAAACTATAATTCAGTAATTTGAGAAACTTTCAGGAACTTAATCATACCTAGAAGGCATAGACTATTAAGGACTAAAAAAAAAAAAAAAAAAAACCTCATGAACATATAAATTCTTATGTCCTGCCTTTAGATTGAAACATAAATCACCCATTAATTTATAATTTTTTAAAACTCCATTAAAGATTCTCTGAAATCTCAACCCAGTATTTAATAACCCTTCCCAACCACATATAAATGTTTTCCCTTTTGCAGTATTTCCTTCCTTTCTACTACCTCCCCTCTACTCTTTCCTTGTTTTGATCTGGTATGATGGAGTCATCCTTAATGAGGCACACTGGGCCATTTTCATAGGGCTGGAGCTCCTAATCAATGACTGTAGAGAAGTTAATAAGGCAAAGGAAAGACAAAAGTTTCTATTTCCTTTAGCTATGGTATATTTCCCTTAGTCTGGCCACTCTGGTCCTTCCATTCAGAATTCTCACATGCCTTGGAATCTTAAGACTCATTTTCATTCACCTTTGATGTAAAGCAAAACTTGCAAAAAAAAAAAAAAAGTTTCCTATTTCTGTAAGAAATGTCATGACATTTTGCATTCTGCAGTGAATGCACAAGCTTGCAAGATTATGTTGATGTAATGGTGACTCTGCTATCACATCCGGGAATTGAAATGACAGGAGAAAAATGCTAATATGTTCACTAGATGAAATCAAGGAAAGATACTTATTTATAATTATGGATCTTTATTCTATTTTTCTCTTCTTGAATAATAATATACAGTATTTTCTAGTTACTTATGGTAAGGGATATTTTTGGAAAATTATTAGCAATGCAGATATGAACATCTTTGGGTACATTTTATTAGGCAGATTTTTAAGTATGTAATGACTTGTCTACAATACTTTATGAGCTTTCATAAACGGGTCATTTGTCCAGATAAGAAATTTGGTGTAGAATGAACATAGAGTTATATTTGGATTTTAATTACACAGGCCAGAACCACTAGAAAGTCATTAGACATAATAATTCCTAAGCTTCCCGGAAGAAAGGACTGATCCGGGGAGACCTCAGTGCGTCCATTTTCCGACTTTAAGAGGCCTAAAATTTTACCCTAGTTTTCTTAATAATTTATATGGTGCAGTGTCTGTGTTAAGATCTCAGAGAGCTGTTAATTTCCAGGTGGAAAACAGAGTCTAGGTCTATAGAGACCCCACAAGCTTGGAAAATTGATGCAAGTATCTGGATAAATCGGTCATAATGGAAATCATTTTAGACAAGGGTTTTCTTTAACCAACACTGTGCTGATGTTTTGTTCACTTAGCCTATACACTTTGATGTTTTAGTTACTGCATTATCACCGATTGACAAGAAATGGTGTGAGTTAAAGGCAATACATAAAGGGTATTAAATAACTCTATTACATGGGTTAGATTTTGTTTCCTTCTTGATCTAACCCCCCATTTCAACTTTTTTTCAATAGTACACATGCAAAATTAAATCCCCTCTATTCTGCAAATCATCATTTGTCTCATTAACACAAGTAAAATTATAGGGTATTTTGAGGCTCCTACTGGTAGCAACAACTAATATTTTTATAGCTCTTTTCCAATAGCAGTTGCACCTTTGGAGAAATAATGAGAAACTACCATTGATTTAGCATTCAAACTTTTCAGGCATTCTTGGTCACCCACTAGATAGCATTGGGAGCAATGGAGGAGTCAGGAAGGAGAGTGTTGGGAGGTGCTAAGAGCCTCCCCACAGCCACAGGTGTGTCAAAAGGCGCAGGAATAGCAACAGCCCATGGAGACACTTCAAATCCCATTTCCATGATGCCTACAGGACACAGAATTGAGCCCTTTGGGCACAGCCTCCTACAGACTGGGACTCTACTTCAGTGAGTAGTACAGAAGCTTTATGGGTTAGAAAATGAAGGATAAGCTTGTAAGAAAACATTGGTGTTTCCCATTAGGTCATATTTTTCTCTTAGCTCCTATGGACTCTCAAAACTCAATTGTAGTCAAAGTATAAAATCATCGCCATTTTTTAGGTACAGTATGAAGCACTAGCTAAGTAATTTGGGGACAGTTCTAAGACCAACTTATTAGGCTTAATGTATTATATGTGAGGTTGGAGGAAATCACTTTTTTTTCTATAAGATGTATTCAAACCCATGCAATCATAGTTTTATCTTCTACGTTCAGGGGCCGATGAGAAAATTTAATGAAAAATCCATAGCAGGATGCAGCCTTTCAAAATTTACCTGAGAAGGGGGATGAGATAAGGGGATATGGAACAGGATTTTCAGAATCTGATTTTTTTTTTTTCATTAACAGACAAAATCAGTTCTGGCAAATTCCTAAAGTTAGTCCTTTAACAAAGTAAAAGCATCAATACTGTATGTGAAGAATATTAAGATTTTCTTTACCAAAATTCCACACTAAGGACAAAAGGAAATTTCAAATTAATGAAATATTTTGCCAGGAAAGAGATATAATGATTTCAAAAGAGTTTCTGTTGTCTCAAAATACTGTCCAGGTTGTGATATGGTTTTTAAAAATGTGTGTGTGTGTGTGCATCTAAGTGTATACCCTGGAGGCAATTGGTTAAGGTAAAGTACCCTAATCAGGTATTCACCCTCTAGACATGGCTACACCAGCACATCAACCATCATTATCCAATTGAAGAGGATTCTTTAACAAGCAAATGAGATATTAGAAATAGTTCTTTATTGGTAAAATGAGAGGTGTTCAAGATATGTAGCTGGCTAAAGACATTGTCCAGGCCCCGTCCCCTTTGCTGAGTGATGTATGAGAATCTACAGATTCTGGCAAGCTTAGCTACACCTAAGCTCTTGAGAGCTGAGCTGAGGTCTACAGCTCTGACAGTACAATTACACACTGGATGGACAACTCCATGGCCTGACCTGCTAAGAGGACTGGCTGTTCAAAATGAACGTTTCCTGGAAGGTGTTTGTTGCAACGCCTGCAGATGGAGGAGCATCACTAAGTTTACAGGATAAGACTAGATGACTATTTCTATGACTGCTTGCTAATGGATGTTAGTATGTGTGACAGAAGTCAGCATGAGAACTGCTTATATTTGTAACACAGAGTTTGATATAGCTATGAGATATCAGTAGAGCATTTTCACCTCTATCTTTTACCCCTACCAGAGGCTAATAGTATTTGACAAGTGAACTTGATGATTGTTGATGGAGCCGAAAGTTATGGGCAGAAACACAATAGTAACAAAGGTGGAGCAGTGTACTGGAGAGACTGACTAAGGAGCAGGCATGAGATAGCCAGAGTCCACCAAATACACCCAAAGAAGGGAACCCATTAATGCAAGGAAGTCATGATGAGGTTTTTTTTCTTCAATATAATTATAAAATAATATTATTGGCTCAAAAATTAATGCTACTATACAGTATATTTCTCCTGTCAAGATCCATTTGGTTGCAGCAAGTACAAGAAAGCTACAGAACTTCAACAGTTCTATTTGGGGGTGTGGGGCTGGGGGAAGGCTCTGATTTGGCTGAAACTTTTTCTTCCACTACATTCCTTCATGTCAACTGGCTAAGAATTTTGTCTTGCTTATAATTATTATTTCCCAATTATGTTTATCTATTTTTAATCTTCCAGAGAAATTAAAAGGAAAGAATAATACTTAAAAAAAAAAAGAAAAGAATTAGAAAACTAGAGAAGAACGGACCCAGACCAAGACATAAAACAAGTGGGCCAGGGGTTAATGGCCAATTAAATATCCCCAGTTCTGAGGCTATACCTGTGTTTGTTTCCTTAGCTCAACCAGTCTTGGCTCTAAGATGGTGTATAGCAGATGCTGCCAATGCTCCACCCACTGCCCCATGAAGTTCACATTCCCATGCACACCAGCACCTTCTCGTTGCTAGCCCCTGGGACTCTCTGGCTATGGAAGGGGGAAGAAAGGAAGGTGATGAATATCAGGTGGGACAGTTCTAAGATGCGTTCCATGCAGTCTATCGGAGGATCTCATGGGATTGAGCCCTGTTGCCCATAGCAGTAACCTGTTCAACAATGCATCTGTGTTGGCTTTCTGCTCTCCCTTTTGTTACTTTCCCATTCCCCTATCAGTAGGTCTTAGCATCACCTCCAAAATTAATAACATGCACTCAGCTAGTCACCATGTGTGTTTTGGGAAAACTGAGCCTCAGATATATGCTCATATTAAGTATGCATGCTCATATTAGTGCCCATATTAAGCACACATTCTAAATAAACCATCTTAATTCTCCCAGAGACATGAACGAATAGCCCCTTCTCTTTATTGCCATTTCTGCATTCTATCGCCATGTTGTCATTCTCCTGCTTGGAAGAATTATAAACTACAGCATTTTGACTCCTGGAACTGCATATAATCACTATTCAAGAGGAAAAATGAATTGCAAAATAAAAACCTTCCTTGCAACTTGATATACAGAAGATAAAGGTAAGGAAGTGGAGAAGTGAAATCTTAGGCAAGCTTGATGCTCAATCACAGTAATTTAACCATAAAAATGACGAGGAAGAGCTTTGGGATATGTATCATAGTATCATTTGGTCCCGAGTAAAGGTTATTTTATTGCACTAAGCTTTGCAGATTGTCCATTTGCACACAGTTGATCTATATCTAACCAGAATTGGCTTCCATGGGAGCTTTAAAATAATAATAATACCAATAATAATAAATTGATTTTGTTATAGCTTTTATTATCAGTTGTAGTTAAGGGAAGGCAGAGAAGCAAAGAGGCTTGATGTATTAATACTTGGTTAGCTAACAAGCAAAAGAGATATTAGAAATCATTCTTCATTGGTGAAATTAGTGGGGTTCAAGATATGTAGTTGGAATTGAAGCTGAGGAATAAAAATCCCCTGGCCTGATGATCTGGAGACAACTGTTTAATGTGCGACCACAGAGATTTCTCCAAAGCTATTAGAATAGATAAAATGACACCACTTTCACAAACCAACTTGCTTCACCTTTTAAGAAATTCTCTCCAGATTTCCTTTGCCAGACCTACTCAAAGATAAATAGAAACATGACTCTCAGACAAATATTTACAGGTCCCGGCACCACAGAGCTCTCTCCCTTCTGTAATGTTTTCTGTATTTCTACAGAGACACACTCACTGCTGCTTAAAGATATCATCTCTAGAGGGGAAGGGCCAGAGGTCATCTTTAATGTGGTTTTATTCCACTGATCTCAGTGGCTGAATAGGAGGGGCAGCTTTCATTTAGTGAGGTCTTTGCTCCAGTTCACTTCTTCTGGCATCTTCTCGTGCTTTGCCCCTTCCCCGTTTAAGGTCAAAAGTGAGATGAGAAGATGTGGCTTGCATGCAACAGTGAATAAAAAAGAGAAACTTCAAAAAGCAAAGGACTGTTAGAAAAACATGTATTTTTATTTTATGAGGTCTAGGACAAACCTCCATCGGCTAGTGAATATTACCAAGGCTATGAGCTATAATCAGATAAACGCTGTCAAATACTCTAAGGACTTCCACTCTGCACAGCCAGACCCTGTCATCTACCCAGACCAAGAGGTTAAGCTGAGGTCCACAAAGGACTCTGCAGAAGAAAGGATTTGTGTCTAAATCATACAGTCTTCACGAGAAGGTTCCATCTAGGGCATTGCAGAGTTGATTTTTTTTTTTTTTAATTCCCTTAAAATAAGTTTCTGGTTTCAAATTCATGACATCCTTGAAATCTAACATAATTCTTGTCCATTTCTTGCCTGGTGTTGCCTAGGAATTTTTTTAAAAATCAGGAAAATCAAATGACTACCCTGGGTTCTATTTCTTAATGGAATATTTGGAGGTATGACTGTTCTGAAGCTAGATTTTTGGGATGGAACTTTTTTTTTAAGTTCGATCTCTCACTGGGCTGAGAGATCTTTGGGTCTTGCTGTCACTAGCTCTGAGACCCTGAGGAAACAACATCATGTCTCTCTGGTCCTCCATTGCTTAATGTGGAGAATGAGGGTGTCACACTAGGTCACCTGTAAACTTGATCCCCCAGTCTGATGTTCTGTGATTCAAATAACCATAGCTAACCTTCATGGAGCATTTACCAGGTGCTCTGCAGTATTCACAAAGTAATAAATGGATTACTCATTTAATTCCCTCTGCAAGGCCATAAGGTAGGTATCATTTTTATCATTGGCCCCATTTTGTGGTTGAGGAAACTGAGGTACAGTGGGGTTCTGTGTCTTAGGTAAGATCACATTCCCAGTGAGTGGCGAAGCCAGGACATGGTGAGGCACTCTGCCTCTAGGGTATGCCTTCTTAACCACCAAGCCGACTGCCTCTCTAGCTATCTCTGACCTCCTCAATGCTGTCCTAAGAGTAAAAGGCCCACGGACGCAAAATGTCTCTGGTTGGGTTTCCCCAAAAGCAGACACTGAAATTAGGATTCTGGAAAAAGTAGGTTATGTGGGAGATGATTTCAGAAAGCACTGTGAAGAGGAAGATGAGTGGGGCAGGGCAGAGAAGAAGCCAGTGAGCACAGTGCACCTTAATGGATGGGTTACTACTGTGGGTAACTAGGGATCCATCCTGCTGGGGGCGCTCTGAGGAACTGTGTAGAGCACAACCTGCAGTTTTCCACTGAGGGGTGATTTAGAGAGGATATTTACCTACCAATCCCCATGCTGATTGGCTAACTTTCTATGATTCTGGCCTGTCTGTACTTGAGCACAGCATACCCTCTTGGCTAGAGAACAAGCACCTCTAGGCCTGAGGTGCAGGGCCTCTTTAGCAAGCACAGGAACCGGGTAGGCTGAGTGGCAAGGGGAAGGTACTGACAGAATCTGCTACAGCTGGCTAGGAAGTGCAGGATCCAGTACTCACACGCAGGCCATTTGGCTCCAGTCCTTGGCCTCTGAAGAGGCAAATCACCTATGCTGACAACTGCGTAGGCTCCAAAACCACTAAGGGGGAAAACAGCCTTGCTCAATCTCCCTCCCAGGGTTTCTCTGCCAACCAGTCTTGTCTGCCTGGTACTGAGCCATTGTCTTGTTTGGTTTAATTCGAGATTCGACACATCCCACGATTTATAAGAGGCCAGGGATACTTGATGAGCTTGATCTGTGCCTTGAGCTAACTGCATCGCCCTGTGCTCAGCTGCTATCGATTAAAAATAAACACTGGTTTTGTTTATCCTGGACAATTTGTTTGTCTTCTCCACAAATGTTCCATTAGCTATCAGACTCATTTTTTAGTTCAATTGCCAAGACTAGTAAAGTTGGTATAAGTGCAAAATGATAGATACATGCCTGCCATTTGTTTTCAAGCTGAAAGCATTTAAGAAACATTTTAAGTAAAACTTTTCATCTTTTAATTAAAAAATAAAACCCAGTTGGATCTTATTACTCTGTAAGATAACATTTCACCAGTAAAAGACATTCCCCAAGGACTCTAATAAAAAGAACAAATATATTATTATAATATGATTAATCCATATTAAAGATTCTCTTATTAAAAAAGGTCAGTGAGGCTCATTTGGTAGCATGCTTAGGGCTGAGCCAGGAGGTCAAAGGTTGTCATTATCTGACTTCTATAGACCTGGCAGCAGAATATTATAAAGTATTTGAGTGAGCAAATTGGACATGACCTAACAGCCCAATAAAACAA
Organism: Halichoerus grypus; assembly: GCF_964656455.1. Lineage (NCBI taxonomy): Eukaryota > Metazoa > Chordata > Mammalia > Carnivora > Phocidae > Halichoerus > Halichoerus grypus. The sequence continues at coordinate 98,899,676 of NC_135721.1, forward strand.
TGCTGGACACTTGCACTGAGTATTGCAATCACTCAGTCATCTTATCCTCATATTACATTGCAGGTGATTCAAATGTAAATGACAACTGTAACACCAAAGGACCTCACGGGTTCCATGAGGATAAGATGACCAAACGGTTGCAGCTTCGGGGAAGGAGGGTACAGCTGTGAGCTCTCAAGGCCAGAGGGGACCACCCTGTCCTCTCAAAAGTCCCTAACCCCATATTCTCTTGCATAGCCAGATATTTCTATTCATTTATTCGGCTGGTCATCATGTACCGATTGAGACTTTATTGTGTGCCAGACACTGAGAAGTGCTGATGTTATTGTGGTGAGCAAAAGCAGACAGGTCCCTACACTCAACAACTTCAAAATCTGGCAGGAAAAGACAATAAAATGAAAGAAGCACACCAGCGTGAAAGTGCACCTGTAAGTTATGGGGAAGAATTGCAAGACAAGAGAGCATACAGTTGGCCATTTGACCTGATTATGAAGGTCAGGGTAGGAAGATTTCCTGAGGCAATGATGTGTGAGCTAAGAATTATAAGATGAGGAGAAATTAACTGACAAGAAGTGTAAGGGAACAGCATTCCCAGGGCAGGGAATGCATGTGCAAAGGCCCTGTGTTGGGGAGGAGTATAGGGTTTAGGATAGAGCTGGAGCACAGACTCCAAGAGAAGCACAGCACCAGATGACACCAGAAAGACTTAATTGGGGATTTTTGCTTTTATCTGGAGTAGCACCTCATTGGAGAGTATCTTCCCATCATTCCTGGAGGCTGCCCCACATTGATATGCTGATGGGATTGCATGTCCCCTTTGTACAATAGGAGATGTTTGAGGGCTGACGCAAGGCCTTATTTGTTTTTGCCTCCTTTAAACTTTAGCACCATAACCAGTTTAGTCTATTTAAAAAAAAAAAAAAAAAACTTTATTGAAACATAATTAACATACCAGAGAATTCACCAGTTTCAAGTGTACAATTCAGTGGTTGCTAGCATATTCACAACTTGTACATCCAACACCACTAATTCCATAACACTTTCATCACTCAAAACAAAGACAAAAACCTTGTGCTGATTAGCAGTCACTCCCCATTCTCCTCTCTCCTCAGCACCTGGCAGACACTAACCTACATTCTGTCTTTGGATTTGCCTATTCTAGACATTTCATACAATGCAATCATAAAAGACGTGACCTTTTTTGTCTGGGTTCTTTCACTTAGCACATTTTCAAGGTCCAACCATATTGTACCATGAGTCGGTACTTCATTCATTTTAATGGCTGAATAATAGCCCATTGCATGAATATACCACATTTGGCTTATCTGTTCAACAGCTGATAGACATTTGGGTTGTTTCCACTTTTTGGCTATTACAAGTATAGTCATATACATGTATTTGTGTGAATACCTGTTTTCAATCTCTTGGTTATGTGTAGGATTAGAATTGCTGGGTCATATGGCAATTCTGTGTGTAACTTTATAAGGAACTTTTACCTGTTTTCTATAGCAGCCTGCATCGTTTTACATTTCCACGAGCAACGTATAAGAGTTCCATTCTTTCCCCATATCCTTGCCAAAGCACTTGTTACCGTCTGCTTTTTTTGATTACAGACATTCTAGTAGGTGTGAAATGGAATCTCACTGTGGTTTTGATTTGAGTTTTCCTAATGATGGTGAGCACTTTTTCATGTGCTTATTGGCCACTGTCTATCCAAGTTCTTTGCCCATTTTTTGAATTGGATGGTTTGTCTTTTTGTTGCTGAATTGTAGCAATAGACACTAGAACCCTTATTAAGAAATATGAATTGCAGGGACGCCTGGGTGGCTCAGTCCGTTAAGTGTCTGCCTTCGGCTCAGGTCATGATCCCAGGGTCCTGGGATCGAGTCCAGCATCAGGCTCCTTGCTCAGTTGGGAGCCTGCTTCTCCCTCTGTCTGCTGCTCCCCCTGCTTTGTACTCTCTCTTTCTCTCTTTCTCTCTCACTCTGACAAATAAAGAAATAAAATCTTAAAAAAAAAGAGAGAGAGATATGAATTGCAAAAATTTCTCCCATTCTATGGGTTTCTCCCATTCTTTTCAATTTCTTGTCAGTGTTCTTTGATGTACAAAAGTTTATTTTTGATAAAGTCCAGTTTATCTGTTTTTTTCTTTTCTTTATTGTGTTTTTGGTGTCATATTTAAGATACTCTTGCCTAATCCAACATCACAAAGATTCACATCTGTTTCCTTCGAAGAGCTTTATGGTTTTAGCTCTTACGTTTAGGTATTAGATCTTTGTTGAGTTCCTTTTTTGTAGATGTTGTGAGGCAGGGGTCCAAATTCATTTTTTTTTTTTTTTTGCATGTGGCTATCTAGTTCACCCAACATCATTTTTTGAAAAGGCTATTCTTTCTCCACTGAACTGCCTTGTATCTTTGTGAAAAAAATTGAATATACATATATAGTTATATATGTGTATATAAATATGTATACATATATAAGTATATTACATTTACTTATATATATAATTGAATATATATATATATTGATTACTATAACTCTGCAGTAAATACTGAAATCAGGAAGTGTAAATACTGAAATCAGGAAGTGCAAATCCTCTGACTTTAATTTTTTTAAAGACTTACTTATTTTATTTGAGAGAAAGAGAGACAGGGCACACAGGCAGGGGGAGTGGGAGCAGAGGGAGAGGATCTCAAGCAGACTCCCTGATGAGTGCAGAGCCCAACAGTGCTTGATCCCCCAACCCTGAGATCATGATGTCAGCCAAAATCAAGAGTCAGATGCTTAACCAACTGAGCCACCCAGGTACCCCTGACTTTATTTTTTTTTGAAAAGATTGTTTGGGCTCTTTGGGTTCCTTTGGTAGTTCATATGAATTTTAGGATCAGCTTGCAAATTTCTGCGAAACAGTGCAGTTAGAATTTTGATAGAGATTATATTGAATCCATTACTTGCTTTGGGGAGTATTGCCATCTTAACACTATTAAGTCTTCCAATCAATGAACATGGGGTGTCTTTCCATATATTAAGCCTTCTTTAATTTATCTTAACAATGTTTTATAGTTTTTAGTGCAAAAGTCTTACATTTCCTTGGTTAAATTTATTCATAAGAATGATGCTATTATAATTGGCATTGTTTTCTTGATCTCCTTTTCAGATTGTTCATTGCTAGTGTATAGAAATACAACTGATTTTTGTATATTGATCTTGTATCCTGCAACTTTGCTCAACTCATTTATTAGCTTTAATAGTTTTTTGGTTTTTTTCCTGCAGATTTCTTAGGGTTTTTATGTATAAAATGTCATCTGCACATAGAGCAAGTTTTCATTTTTCCTTCCAAAGCTGGATGCCCTTCATTTCTTTTTCTTATCTAACTGCCCTGGCTAAAACTTCCTGGATCATGTTGAATAAAAGTGGTATGGGCATTCTTGTCTTATTCCTGAACTTAGGGGTAATGTTTTAGTTTTTCACCATTAAGTATGATGTTAGCTGTGGGTTTTTCATAGACAGACCTTCAATCAGTCTCTTTTGTAAAAAAAAAAAAAAAAAAGAACAGACTTTTTTTGACTTCCAAGAGAGAATATTTATTTGTTCTAGAGACTTCCATTCATGACTCCTCTATATCTCTTAAGTCTTCTAAGTGGTACTTTGTCCCAGTCAGTGTTTTCAAATATGATTCACAAAACTCTGCATCAGAATCACCCTGAGGGCTGTTTCAAAAGGCGAATTCCTATGTTTCTCCCCCAGAGTACTCTACTAAAATCTCTGGATGTGGAGCCAAGGGATATGCATTTTAACAAGCCCTCCCGGTGATTCCTCATAAAAGGGAAGGAAAAGAGAAGAAAAGGTGTTTATTTTTCAAATAAATTTGAGAAATACTGCCAAAATGTAGATTAAAGACTCAGTCTACCAAATAAAATAAACTCATTTAAGCTGGAAAATTCCAAATTTACTTCACTAAGAAACTCTTTGGGGGCAAACACCAATTAATCATGTAAAATAGAATACTAAAAATGCTACATGATCACTTTTCATAAATCACTAGATAGGGGAAAAACATTTCTCTTAATTCTAAGGACCTCCAAATATCTACAGATCCAGCTACCAATAAAAGATGTTCAACAGCAAAAAAGAAATATGAATAATGGTTGTACCATGTTCTTTTTGGCAAGACTACAACAACCCAGATGCCTTATTCATGAGTCCTTACAAACCTGCATCTGCCCATCATTTTGTGGCATGGGAAAAGTAATGAAAGAATTTCTATGGAATAATAGTAATGAGATAGACATAATAACAATTATTATTATGTAAAAGGCCTTGCATGGAATAATAGCAAAAAGACCTATCCTAGCCTCCATAGAGCTCTCTTGCTAGAATTCCCATGAGTAAAAAGGCTTTATGGTCTGTCCTAGCCAGCTGCAGCAAACTCCATCGACTTAGATCCCATTCCTCCAGGACCTTCACAGTTGTCTCTTATCTCTCTTCACATATCTGCACAGATTCCAAACAAGCTATTCCTGATGTTCTAGTTTTTACTGTCATGTTAACAGCCTTTCAGATGTCTTTGAATCAGTCCGGTGGCAACTGTGGTTTGTTAGCTAGAAGAGCACAAGCCCTAAGCACTGTGAAGCTGTGGGGGATAGGAAAAGCATATGCAAAGTTGTGGCAAAAGTCATTCACCCTTCCCCTAGCCTTTAAGTTCAGTGTGAGGTATGGATTTGTTTGTTGTTTCATTATTGAAGGTGCCCCTGCTTTCATGAATAAGACTTTCAGTAAAGATTTCTGGGATGCTTCCACAGGATTTGTGTGCTTAAAGAAGCTGGGGTGGGATCTCAGCCAACACTCCACATTCAGGAGTAGGAGCATGTCTGTCACTGGGCCAATACTGAACGTGCCCCGGGTTCCCATGGGAATTCTATCCCACCTTTGGTCCCTTTTCCGTGGCCTCTTTCAATGTCCCCTTCAAGTCAGTATGTCCTACAGGTAACTCCAGGCACCAGCCTTGGAAACAAAATCCTCCCAAGGGTAGCTTATGGAAGCCACTCAGCTAATGGCTACCAGCTTCTGGCAAACCAGCAATTGGCATTGCACCCAGGTATACCCTGGGCTCAACCTTTGGGGAGGATCAAATGAATTATTCCTTTCTATTGAGCAAATTGCCAAGTTGAGGACCTGGGGGAAGGAGGCAGACTTAAGGGGCTAAGGGGTTTTCAGTTAAACATTTCTTGGGACACTGTTGAGTTCTTTGAATCCTATTTTAGGGAGGGAGGGCAAAAGCACAAATGAATTACTTTCTGCAAAATATATGTAAAATATATCCCTGAACCTTATTGACTAGGAAGAGGGAAATACCTGTAACCTGGGGCAAACAGCAGCACCTTTAATGACACACATGGGACCCAAATCGCATATGTTGGCTTAATTCCCACCTGCACCCCACTATTTGTTGTACAGAGTAAGGCAGTAAACAGCAATTTGATACAAAACACTGGGATCCCCTCCCTAAGTATCAGTGTCTGTAAAGCGATTCAGAGGCCTTCCCTGCCCACCTTTCCAGCTCTGTCTCCCCTCTACCCTTACTCATGCCCTCTTAAGGAGCCAGACTGGCCTGATCTGTTTTCTTGGGGTCCATCACATGCTCCACTATCTCCAGGCCTTTGCCGTGCTGCCAGAAAACTTGCTTTCCACTTTATCAGCAGAGATGAAGATAACAGTGCTTTAGTGAGTACTTCCTGTGTGCTAAGCATAGTGCTATGATTTCTACATTACCTCATTTAATCCTCACTTATGAGTTGGTGCTAATATGATATGTGACTTTGAGCAAGTCATTTCAAATTTCTGAGCTTCTATTTTCTTATTGGCAAAATAGGAACAAGAAGAACACCCATCTCATGGGTTGAGATTTCATGGGATAATCCACATACCACTCTGAGCATAGTCTCTGGATTATAGTAAATGCTCAGTAAATGGGAGCTAGCACTAGTACTATTCCTTTTCTTTTTTCTTTTCTTTTTTTTCGTACAGATAAAGGGATTCAGGTTTAGAGACAATAAAGCACTTCCAAAGTTATGCAGATACTGAGTGGTCCAGCTGGGATTCATACGTCAAACTCGGGCATCTTTGCCCTTAACCATGTTACTGTGCCACTTCTTCTGAACACCACTCATCTTGCTAGATGAATTTCAGGTCCTTCCTCTGCCAGATTTTCAATAGCTCACAGTAAATTTTCTCTGTCTTCTGAACTCATAGCATTTATTATCTATGTCACTTATTTACTTTAGTATGTTCTAGTCTATATTTCATATTGTAACCTAAATGGTAATCCTGATATTCACAACATGTAAACTCAGTCACTAAACAAACTCCCCATGAGCACCTTCTGTGTGTCAGGGAACTTCCATGCTGCTGCTGTGGGAGGGGGATAGACATTAATGGAGGGATTGAACAAATGAGGGGGGGCTGCAATTGTGGTGAGTGCCATGAGGGAGAGTTGTTGAAGGTTTACAAGTGTGTTGGAGGGGTAAGGGATCATCAGAGATGCTGTGAAGAGACAGTTTCGCTGAGGTATGAACAAAGAGAAGAAGCTGACAAGGTAAAGTGGGAAAGGAGGAGCATTCAAGGCAGGGTGTACTGCATATGCAAAGGTGCAGAGATCTCATGATAGGAGGCAGGATCAAGCATTCAAGGGATCAAAAACTGGTGAGCATCTCTTTTGGACATGGCCAGATGAAACTGCAGAAGTCAGCAGGGACTGGGTATTGAAGAGTCTTAAAGGTCATGTTAAAAAGTCTAAGTTTAATTTGTTTTAACTTTTTTTGAGAGAGATAGAGCCCACACACATGCGAGAGGGTGGTGGGTGGGTGGGGATGGGCAGAGGGAGAGAAAGAATCTTTTTTTTTTTTTTTTTTTAAAGATTTTTATTTATTTATTTGAGAGAGAGAGAATGAGAGAGAGCGAGTACATGAGAGGGGGGAGGGTCAGAGGGAGAAGCAGACTCCCTGCCGAGCAGGGAGCCCGATGCGGGACTCGATCCCGGGACTCCAGGATCATGACCTGAGCCGAAGGCAGTCGCTTAACCAACTGAGCCACCCAGGAGCCCCAGGAGAGAAAGAATCTTAAGCAGACGCCACACCCAGAGTGGAGCCCAACATGGGGCTTGATCGCATGACCCTGAGATCATGACCTGAGCCGAAATCAAGAGTCAGATGCTTAACCAACTGACCCACCCAGATGCCCCTCAGTTTAATTTAGACAATGGAAAAATATTAAAGTTTTGAGCAGAGTATTATGTAATTAGTTTTTTATGTGAAGGGAAATATGACCTTGTCTGCAGTGGAGGGACTGGATTATATGGCGGCAATATGCATGCAGGAAGACTATCAGGGGTGGGGAGGGGCTCTGCTGCATTCCACATGAGAGATGGCAGTCGCTCAGATGAGAATGATGGAGATACATGTATGATAGGGGGTGAGATATAGTCAGGGAGGTCTGAGGTGCCTGCTCTGAGGTGACAGTTGAACAGAGATATGAAGAAACCTACAGCCTCTTCATCATGTCTATCAGCCAGCATCTGCACTTTCACTCCTAGAGGTGGTTAATTTTATGTGTCAATTTGACTGGGCCATGATACTCAGATATAGGGTCAAACACTGCATGATACTGTAAGGTATTTTTTAGATGGCAGTAACTTTTAAATCAGTAGAGTTGGAGCAAAACAGACTATATACTCTATACTGCATAATGTGGATGGGCCTCATCCAATCAGTTGAAGGCCTTAAGAGAAAACAGACTGAGGTCCTCTGAAGAAGAGGGAATTCTATCTGCAGTCTACTTTTTGTTTTTCTGTTTTTTTAATTTAATTTTAATTCCAATATAGTTAACATACAGTGTTATATTAGTTTCAAGTGTACAATACAGTGATTCAACAATTCCATATATTACTCATTGCTCATCAAGATAAGTGTCCTCTTTGGACTCCATTACAACATCAGCTCTTCTCTGCATCTCCAGCCTCTCTCTCTCCTCCACTATATATATATACACATCCCTGACTAATAAACTCATGTTATTATAGAAGAGTAGCTGTTTCCTCCCACTAAAAGTCAATCCTTTACCAGATCCCAGCCCGTCTTCACTACTCAAAGATATGCATGCATTTTTTCTCTTTCTCCTATGTCATCAGTTTTTGTTTTGTTTTCTTTTGCTGCTGGATTATTTGTAGCACTGGTTTTATCTCCCATTCTAAAACTTCTTTTCTATGCTCCTTGGAAAAATGGCTGATTCCAGATCTGGGGAAGAAAATATACAAGATAGGCCTGCAATATTTTGTTGCATTAAAGAGTAAGGAATCTATTAAAAACCAGTAGGGTCATGTCTAAAAGACTTAGGAGCCTATTTGAATAAGCTCTTAGTGACCAATAATGGAACAGTTAGAGTACTAATAAGGATAATAAATGTAATGGATTGGAACATACTAAATAGGGGTTTAAAATTCATGTTTGTTTTACTGAGGGTTGCTGGAGTGGGGGGTGGGGTGGGAGGGATGGGGTGACTGGGTGATGGACACTGGGGAGGGTATGTGTTCTGGTAAGCACTGTGAATTGTGCAAGACTGTTGAATCTCAGATCTGTACCTCTGAAACAAATAATGCAATATATGTTAAGAAAGAAAAAAAGAAGAAGAAGAATGTAGCAGGAGGGGAAGAATGAAGGGGGGGAAATCGGAGGGGGAGAAGAACCATGAGAGATGATGGACTCTGAAAAACAAACTGAGGGTTCTAGAGGGGAGGGGGGTGGGAGGATGGGTTAGCCTGGTGATGGGTATTGAGGAGGGCACGTTCTGCATGGAGCACTGGGTGTTATGCACAAACAATGAATCATGGAACACTATATCTAAAACTAATGATGTAATGTATGGGGATTAACATAACAATAAAAAAATTAAAAAAAAATTCATGTTTGTTTTTCTTAATGATATGTAAAAGCAAAATTATTGGGCACTTTTGGAAAATACTAAGGGACCAAGTCACTATTTTGAAAACTGGTAAATAAACAGAAAGTAAGAGGATTTTCCCTACCTTTCCTACTGGAGCTGTAACTTTGGTAACCTAAGAGCTGAAAAAGAGAAGTTTTTCTTTACAGATGATTGAAATTAATAAATGGAGAACAAAATATAGAATTAGAATATCACTATTTTGCAACTCTTTTTTTTAAGATTTTATTTATTTGAGAGAGAGAGAGCACAAGCTGGTGGAGTGGCAGGCAGATGGAGAAGCAGACTCCCCACTGAGCAGGGAGCCCAATGCGGGGCTCTATCTCAGGACCCCAAGATCATGACCTGAGCTGAAGGCAGATGCTGAACCAACTGAACCACCTAGGCACCCCCCATTTTGCAGCTCTTAATAAATTAATGGTATGTGTATATTTGTGTGTGTGTATATATGTGCATATGTATACATATATACACAAACATGTCTGTATATTTATGTATGTGTGTGTTACGTGTTTATGTATATGCTGGATCTAATTTAGCCATGACTATCATATAGTGGCAATATAGGGGACAGAATAACATGTTAAATGACACTAATGATGTCATTAGCAAAATCTCAATTATGAGATACTCTACGGAACAAAAAAAAAATTGCAAAAACCAAGGAAGAAAGGGAGGAAAGAAGAAAAGGAAGGGAGGGAGGGTGCAAGGGAGGGAGGGAGGGAGGAGGGAAGGAAGGAAGGAAGGAAGGAAGGAAGGAAGGAAGGAAGGAAGGAAGGAAAGAAGGAAGGAAGGAAATGGAGAGCAGACGGACAGATTAAAACAGATTTAAAGACAGATTTAAAAGCAGAACAGTGGTTACCTCCCGGGGAGTGGTATAGATGAATAAGGGGCATGAAGAAATCAGAAGTGCTAGGGATATTCTATATTTAGATCTGGATGGTAGTTATACAAAAATTCATTAAGCTGTATATCTTAGATTAGTGTACTTTTCTCTCTTTACTGTATTTAATATCTTAATAAAAATTTAAGAAAGAGAGAGTAATTTAAAAGACATAGCAACTACATAAAACATATGGGCCTTATTTGGATCCTTATTTAAACAAAGAAACTGAAAACAGATGAGACAACTCAAGATGTGTGAATTGAAACTGTTTGCTCATTAATGTATTATGGATGTGTTTCTTAGTAGTGTTTTATCTTTTGGAGGTACGTTCTGAAGTATTTATGAGTGGTATGATGTCCAGCAAGTGAGAGGCAATGCTGTGGTAGGGTTGCACATATAAGGATTTCAATCACCAGGAAGAGCAAGACCTGAATAGAGAAGAATAGACAAGAAGGCCCAAGTCTTTGGTCAGTGAAGGTGGGTGTGCAGAAGGTGGGCAAACAACAGGGGAGGCAGCTCAATGGCATAAATCTCAGAGGAACCAAATTTTTACAAGCAGGTAGAGTAGCAGGTCTCTGAAATGTCCAGGAGGGATCAACTGCCCTCTTGGCCCAGTGGTTGGAGAGGTAAGAAAATACATAGTACCTGCGCGCTTGATCCTTCTGTAACTGCCACACACATGCTGCTTCCCAGTACAGTTCTTTAAACACTTAACATCTGTTGGTTTATTCATTATAATTTGCTTTAAAATGTGTCTTCTTATCTACATAGTAGCATTAGAAACAATCTTGCCAAATTAGATTCCCCATAACATAGTATAGTGAATAAACAAGATACTGAGGAAAGATCAAATCAAATAAATAAGTTAAATGTATTTGGTATAAAATCAAAATCTTATTGATAAATTTCTATCATGATGTCCCCACTGGGGGAGAAAACAAACAAACCTAGAATTATTCTAAAGTTGAACACACCAGTGCAGTGTACCTACTATACTTCCAAGCACTGGAAGTGTGAAAATAATGTATTGTGGTCAAGGTTGGATGTCGTTGTAAAATTTCCACATTTACAGCTACGTCCACACAAAAGGTATCAAATCTGAGACATTCCTTTCTAAGCCTTGGCAATCAATACTGAATGAATGAGAATTTCTCTTAACCCCCCTCATGCTCTGTTGCTCCACATATACCCTTATAATTATAGTTAATATGAGTGGCTGAAACCATTGTGACTTTATCTTTTTCCCCCTAACAAGTCATAGTTCCACATATTCTTCAAAGCCCTGGGATTGTTCTTATTATTGTCTGCCATTCTTAGGGTGGCTCTTCCATCCTAAGGATCTCCACCTCCAGCCCTATAAGCTGAGTTCCAAAGAAGAAGTGGAAGGGACAAGGAAGCAGGGGCATTGCACTTATCAAGAAACAACAACTTGCTAGAATCCCCAGCAACTTCCACTTAGTTAGCATTGCCCAGAACCATGAATACACAATCACAGGTAGCTACAATGGAGTCTGGGAAACATGTCTTAAAAAGTAAAAAAAGCTGGGTACATTGCCATCCCAAATAAAATTCAGTTTACTATTTATGAAGAAGTAAAAGTAAAAGTGGGTATTCCATCTAAAACTAACATTTATCATAGTTATAAAATATAGAGATAAACACATATATACACAATTAGATATGCAAACATATTAAAGACTGAATTATAGAAAATCTTAGAACAAATACTATTTCTCTTTTTTCCTCTATGTACAAGCATTACAAATCTATTAAGAGGATCTGCCTTGGGATATTAGTTTATATTGTTCTTGTATTTCTCTGGTAATATTTAAATATCTCATGCCTCTCATACACATTGGGGATTAGTCTCAATTTTCAAGGACTAAGATACCTAATTAAAGCAGAAGGCCTTACTAAATCACATCAAATTATACCCTTTGGGGGCAAAGGATGTACAGCAATGAAATACATATATACAGTGTCAAATTAGTTCTATTTTTGCATTTCTTTTTTCTTTGCTCTTCTTCCTTTTCCTAAGTACATCTTCCCAGAAGGACTACCCTGTACTCACTCTTCTGGGCTTCCTTCCTTGTAACTGCTCACATATTCACTCTTCCCAATTTTGAAGGCTTTTGAAACATCCAGGAAAATTTTTGATCTCAGAGATATGAAAGGGAAGATTTCATATTCAGTCATCTCTATGAATCCCCCAGTCTTTACAGATTTAAAACATTCCTGGAACACTAATACAGAAATTTTTCACAATTTTATTATTTAAAATATTTATAGTTCTCAATTATGCAAGTAATGGGCAATTTGACTGCATTTATCTATAGGTCTTGTCAGTCAGTGTGCTTACTATGTAGGCAGTTTATAAAATGGAAAGGATATACACAGTCAAGTTCATCTTTTAACTTCCTCTTGTATTTACTGCATCTTCGACCAGCCAGGTTCCAAGGATGAATACCTACAGTGCCATTCATGTAATACCACCACCCAATGAAGAGCACCTCAGGAAATGTAACTGATCTTCCTTGACCCATAACATCTGTGTGGCTTGGACCACTGCTTAGATCCTGAGCTCCATTTCTCTTGTCAAGGGAGGTTACTAAAACCTAGAAAATAGCCCAAAGGAGCATGAGGTGATGAAAGATATGGAAAGGAAGCACAGCTTGGAAAATGCCACAGCAGAACACAGGGAAGTCTCACCAGCTCAAAAAGATAAATTCCATTTAGGAAATATAAAGCTCATCGCATTAGAGACTTTGCAAAGCCCTTGCTATTTCCAGGCTTGTAGGATGTCCAGCCCCAGCTGTTCATCTGCATATTGGCCATCCATCACTGAGATCATTCCTTCAAGGTTTCCATCTGTCAGCTGGGTCACCTTCCGTCTGGCTCTCAACTCTACCTAGTGGACCCTATGACTACAATTTCTCTGTCGCTATCTGTCATCAGCCTCAGAGCCCTCAGTACTCTTGCTGATAATTTATTAAAAAAACATGTATACTACTATATTCCTAGCACTATTCTAAGCACCTTGCAAATATTAACATACTAAATTAAATACAACTTAATCCTCATAAAGATCCTACAAAGCAGTTACTATTATCATTACCATTTTTCACATGAAGAAAACAAAGAGGTCAGGTAATTTGCTCAGCATCATTTAGCTCGTAAGTGGTGAGCCTGGGATTACACCCAAGTTTTTTGTCTCCAGCCTTTAACCACCAAGCTTCTCATTGGAGTAAAGGGCCTTGACCTTTACATTGTCAAATTTTACTGATCAAGAAATTCCTGTGAGAGCCCCTGTGAAAGACAGTTGTTCAAGGTTTGACTTGGATTCCTTCTTCCCTTAGGGTAAGATGCCCTCCAGATTTGTTATTCAAGGCACCAATGGCGAATCTAACCTCATGTGACTGGTTCATGTCCAACAAAGAGGATAACCAGAAATTGAGATCTCCTCTTATGAGACTGCTGCTATTTCTCTTTCCTCTCTCACGGGGCACCACTGAGGAGCCTGCAATTCTGCCTCTCTATTCCATTAGCCAGGGTACTGGCTAAAATCTAGAGGCAAATCAGCAGCATTGCCATACCTCAGCCACTCTTGCAAACCAAATCACTATCATGGTTTGGTAAAGCATGGTGAAATATTCCAAGCGCAAATGTTTTATTTTACTTGAAATGCAATTGAATAAATAACCAAAGCCAACCTGTGTGATGGCATCACAGTAGACAGAAAACCCAGAACCAAGGAACTTGCTTCCTTTTATCCACTGGGCAGCCAACTGCCCTCAAAAGTTTCTTATTCCTTCTTTTTATCCTGAAGCAAATCCTGCATACCTAGCTTCCCTTACATGATTAATTTCAATCTAAAAAAAAAAGAGAAAAGAAAAGAAAAGAAAGATAGGAGACACACAACTAGGCCCTGAGGACAGAACAGTGAGCTGGACACAGCCTCACAATAAATATAGTTCAACCACAAAATAGTGATATGAATTCTAAGAAAAATTAAAGTGTGTGGTGGGATTTCCAGGAGGATCAGTCAATTAAACCATGGGGTCAGTGAATGCTTCCAGAAAGCAAGAGATGTCTAAGCTGATGAGGGTGTCCTGAGGCTCAGTGTTTCTAGCAGTACCCTGTTACCTCAGCAGGAGGTAAACCTGGAGCTGCCCTGCTACACTAGCACAGCGTGAGAAAACACACAGCCGAAGTTAAGGAAAATAGCTTTCTATTTTGTAGGTTATTTAAATAGGTTTGTGGTTTAAAGTGAAGGACTGTTCTAAGCCTATAGCAGAAAAACTGAGTGGAGGAAACTCATTGTCTTTTCAACTTCCCCACTTCTTTCATAGTTGGTTTTCTTGGAGGGCAAGGAACATGGTACTTTCACGGTGGTTTTTGGTCACTTCTGCTGGTGACTCAGGGTGGTGGCTTCCACACTGCTGGTTTACCATAGTAAAGGGGACACAAAACAACAACCCTTCTTGCTGCAGAGGAAGACCCACTTGGGACACAGCTGGGCTGTTGTTAAGCCCCAATTCAGATTTTCATTCTTTCTTTCTTCTTCATACATTCTCTATTCCAGTAATGTATTTATGCCATTATATAGGATGAACATTAAATATTCATTTCTCGATGCAAGGAAAGCCAGTCATGAAAGGGCCTACATGTGGAATGGCTTTATGTAGTCAACCTTAGTTTTAGAAACAACAACCTAAGTTTCTGATATGCTTTTATTTAAAACATTTACTCTTTCCAGAGAGAAAAAAAGTCCATCATTTGGATGGCTCATGTCTCGCCATGCTAGACCAGGTAACACATACAAGTAAGAGGACACGACTTCTAAACTTATGTAAGTCCTAGAGATATAATAAAATAATTAAAGAGAACGTTCATGAAATGTGAAAGGAAACAGAGTGGATAAAATAGAATAGCACTCCATGCTAGGTACAGTAAGGCTTCTGAGGCCAGGCTTATTTTCCTTTTTGGGAAAATATGACAGGGGTGCAAGCAATGTATCATGCAGTAAATCAGGGTCTCCCACCTTCTTCTGAAGAGCAGCTATGTTTTAATTCCCTGAAGCTTAACAAAGGGTGAGACTAGGGTGAGCATTGACAATATGTATTCAGGTATACAGAAGAAGAAGGCTCAGAGCACCCAATCCGTAACTGTAGCAGACAATGTATATTGACTATCTACTAGCCATTTCCCCCTTTTTCTGCACAACAGAGCCCTGTTTGCTTGGGGATGGTAGTGTGTCCAGCTCAGGAAGGATGACCGCTCCCATAATGCTGGAGTGACTACATGACACAATTATAAGGAAGTAGAAGTGGAAGACTGCTAGGAGCTCTGGGTAAACACCTGCATTTCCTATTAAAAGCAAAGATATGAATGATTGAATACAGTTGTGATAACTGGAAGAGCAGCAGCCATCCTACCCCCGTGAAGCGACACCAACAGACTAAAGATGACAGGGCAGAAAGAGAGAAGATGCTTAGATCTTTCTGAACAGTGTTGAGCAGCTGTACCTACCCTGGACAACCTAACTTTGGAATAATGAGAAATTGTTATGTACAAGTGAGCCTATTCCCGACACAATAATTCTGTTATCCATATCCTTAAAAGCATATGTGAGAAGAGATGAAGAGTGTTCTCTTCCTCCTCCACCATGGTCACCACCCTCTTACCCCTGCCCATGCCCCAACCCCCACTATGGGGAGCAGCCTGTTCCAGTAGAAAGAGTATCCAGGTTGGAATAAGAATAACTGGGTTCACATTCCAGCTACACAACTTAATAACAATGTAATACTGAGCAGTTAACCTTTCTGAGTCTCAATTTCTTTTATAAAAATCAAGAGAATGATATGAGTCGGTACATCTGCCGAACAACACACAAAAAAGTAATGGTTGCCTTAGAATCTCAGTAAATCAAAAAGCGGATAGGGTGGAAAATCATAATAAATCAAAAAGTAGATGTAGGTAGGGGATGAGTAGCAATTTTTTTTATTATTCTTCCTGGATCAGCTTCAAAGTCACCCAGTTTTTACCACCATATTCTGCATTTCCAGAATATCTAGTCCCCTTGTTACCTTGTCAGTTTAGTACTACTCAGAGTTAGCTGACCCTCAGTATGGGCAGGCAACCAAAGCTATCTATGTTTTGTAGACTTCTTGTAGCAAGAACTCGTAGTTTATCTCTGTTTTAGGTTGATTGAATTGACATATATAGAAGGGATTTGACATATAATTTTACAAATTGGAGAGATCATTTCTCTCTGCCCAACATGTTTTTTTTTTTTCCAAATGAAAATGAAGCCAGCAGTGTAGTTGGTGAAGACATCCCTATTGTTTAATCCTTATTTTATGTAAACCAGTCCTCATGAGAAGATACTGGGAGGATAAACACCAAATATGATGTGCAGATTGAGGCTATGAGTTTCCATTAGCCTCATGACAATTTACACAATCAGATTCCAGTATCTCAAGAATACGTGATACTTAGATCTTTAACTTCTAAATCCACCCTGATTTTTAAAAGCTATTATGAAAATACACTTATAAAAAACAGGAGGCTAAAATTACACCTACAATAAACATAAGACGTAAGAACCTGTTTGTTTTTTTGTTGTTGGTGGTTTTTTTTTTTTTACAATTCTGGTTGTTTTTAATTGAGCATTTCTTGCTCTAACTAACTGGAATTCACTACGGAAAGCAGACGGCTCAGGCAATTGAGCCATCTGACTGGGAAATTCTTTACAGTCTTTATAAAAAAGACAGCAATCTCTTGCTTTAACTATGTTTTGTCAGGGCTTTCAACTACCTTCTGGGAAATTCAGAGAAGGCATAGTCAGTCCTGGTGTCTAGATGTGAGCTTTTAATGAAGGAATGTATTGTTCTCCTCTCCCACTCAATAGAGCACTGTGGGTGGGTTTGCTTCACGAAGACTCACTCACCCAGTGGATGACAGGCAATGAGGTGTCCCCAGTTGTCCCATGATTAATAATGAGTGGAAGCTTAGAAGAGCAAAGTTGCACATGTTACAATCTTATACAGACTAATGTCCCCAGCAGGAAGAAATCTTTTTCTAATGAATTCATGTTTTCTTTATTGCTATTTTGTCAAGAGGCCATGTAGTACTCAAACACAAAACTAACAAAGGCAAATACATTTTTTTTAAACACTGTTAAGAACAGCATTTTACACCCAGCAGTCTGCAGTGACTTTGTCAAATCCAAAACTCTCTCTGGCCTCAGTTTCCTCATCCTTAAAATAAGGTTGTACTAAACAATCTCCAATTTTCCTTCCTCTTTTAAGACTCTATTATAGGAGCTCAACATTCTGATCTAAAGAAGACTTGCTTCTTTACAGAGACTGTCTTGAGGCTGAACATTTTTGTGTCAAATACCATCTGGGCTATGTAGGAGTTGTAGACTTTTACCAAATTATCTAGCCTCTCTTAGCTTTAGTTTTCTCATCTAAAAATGGGCATAATACTAATGGCACTTGATTCATAGGGTTATTCGGAAGTTCAAAGTAGATCTTACCTGGAAAGCACTCAGGAGATAGTGATTGCTATGGTGCTAACTTTGCATGTTGGTTATCTTCATTATCACAGAAAGGGATGTGTGGTCACTGATGCTGTGGGATTTAGATTGCATCATGGACTTTGCTGACAAGAAAATTCTCCCCTAGCCCTCTGCCAAGAGTTTTACAGGTTGAAGTAGATGTCTGTAAATTTAAAATAGCCTCTTTTAATATATAAGTACTCCTAAAGGATGAACAAATTAAGCTGCTGCCAGTAATTCACTCTTTGATGTATATTATTTTATTATGTCCTTTTGCTAGTTGGGGACAATGTGCCAAGAGCCAGCATGTAGCGCTAGGGGAGGAATGGAAGAGAATTAATGCAATACCAAGTCACTCTGGATGGCATATGGGGGCGGGCAGCACAGGGCCAGAGATACTGGCAAAGAGAAAAGTAGCAGATAGATGAACCAGGGACCAAAAATGACTTGGTCTAAGACCAGTCTTGTTTCTTGGAATAGTAACCTGTTACTACTTTGAGGCAGGAACCAAGTTCTGTTCATCTGTATTCCCCAGAACCTAACATAGTAGCATAGTAATGAGAACACAAGAGCTAATCGATGTGTTAAATTGGGTGTGAGCACACAACAGCCCACTTTTCTCTCTCTCTCTCTCTCTTTTTTTTTGAAGTCTTATTGGATCACAGCCAGGTCCATTCATTTGTGCACTGTCTATGACTGCTTTCATGTTCAATAACTGATTTGAGTAGTTGTGACAGAAACTGCGTGGCCTAAAAAGCCTACAATATTAGTTATTTTTTGTAATCTGGCCCTACACAGATGAAGTCTACCAGACTTTTTGTTAAGTAAATGATGAACACATAAATGAATGAATAAATGTAATTGTAGATTTTTTTAAAATACATTAAAAAAAAGACAAGAAGAGTGACTAGCTTTTGCTTTAGGACCAAAAAAAAAAAAAAAAAAAAAAAGGTGAAAAGAAATAAGAGGAAGATAAATAGGGTTGGAAGCTCACTACTGCTAAATAATGAACCACATTCAACTGCATTCTCTTTAGCATGTACTTGTGTTCCGTTTATCTTCAAAATCTGTGTTCAAAGCATTCTATGTCTGGTGGATGTGGTAGGGGGTGGAGTGTGACAAGAGTAATAGTCAAGGACAAATACAATGAGATCTTCTCCAGGACTTTATTGTAGAATCAAATCACATAGCAGAGAGAATACCTTCTATTCACCTTGCTAATTTCTGCAATGCCCATCAAAGGAGGGAGGAGAAGTTGATAGGATAATTAGTATCTTTCGTGGACTTAGAGGACAGGCACCATTTTGTAGAGTAAGTACTCCTTAGTTGGGCGTTAGTAAATGCTTGAACACTATGACCCTAAAGAGATTTGGGTCTGGCATCTTTGCTCCAAACTACTCATTAAGTTTAACTTAGAGTGAACTGTCAGATTTCTCTAAACTTGAGCCAGAGGAAATGAATAAGGGAAAAAAGAGAAATGTTGCCAGCAGGGGCACTGCAGACCTTGTAACTGGGATGACTTTAAGGAGAGTTTCAGGTTGGATAGAAACTCTACCAAAGTAGTAAAGTAGAACACATATGTGAGATTATCTGTGAATGAGAGTTTGGACTGACTTTTAAAACCTTAGTTATTGTTCTCCTAAAGCAACCCCAGAGTGGTTGAAGATGGTCCCTCACAATAACTGAGACTGAAAAATGTGGGGACTTTAAGTGATGGCTGGTTTATTTGGCTCTTTCATCTGCTTTTAATATCGTCAAGTTTTAACCCAACTGTGCTATGAGGATGAATTTAACATTTAAGACAGGATCAATCATGCCCTTCTGTTAAGTAACACTCTAAATACTGCAAGTCCAGGGGAAGAGATGGAAGCTGGTAGGCCACAGGAGCCTGGGAAATAAGCAAAGGAAGAAAGATGTTGCCTTATCCAAGGAATAAGCCACTGCTTTTGACCCTGGCTGGTGTGAAAAGAAACCCAAAATGGGGCCACTGACTTTTTCTCGTTCCAGTATGTGCTCCTAGCTCAAAGGGAAAACCTATTTGCTTTATAAATGGTTCCATAATTTTTTGGTAGCAGCTATATATCACACAAACGAGAAGTTCTTCCTTCTTGCTTTCACTTAGGGACTCCTTTGTGAATGGCAACAGAGCAGGTATGTCATTTCCAAACCACAGACTGGCCAGAAACTCAGCCCAGAAGTTTCCCCTTTGAACTTGTATTCTTTTCATTTTATCACCATCACAATATTTGCCAGGAACTTACAATTCAGACAATAATATAAAGGGAGGGTCAGAGGCAGGTGTTTGTGCACAAGTATATCTGTGTGGAAGGGGGCAAGGCAGGAGGAGGGGAAGTATGCAAACATTATGCACTGAGAGAATCATGTTACCAAATACTCAGAGAGGGAGTGGTCAAGGAGTAAAACAATAGCAGGCTTGCCTTGTAAGAATAAAGAGGGTGTTAAAGGACTTAAGAGGAAGAGTGATTACAGAAGACCTTATATTCTGGGCTAAGAGGTTTATAATCTATTTTTCATCTATAGAAAAGCACTGAAGGATTGAGGGCAAAGGCTGATTGGGCCAAAGTAGTTGATTAAACAGCAGACTTGGAATGGGTTGAAAAGAAAAATCCAAAGACAGGAGGAAAAAAGCCTCGGGAGTTGGGGGAGAGGGGGTGGGCAGGAAAAGGCCCAGAATTGAGTGGAAATGATAGATTTCTCAAGCATAATAAAGGGAAAATTTATGGGACTGATTTGGGATGAAAAGGCAGAAGAACCAAAGATAACTTTGATATTTTGAGCCCAGGTGACAGGAAGGAAGAATGATGAAACCATTAACAGAAATGGAAAAGTCTGGAGAAAGAGTCAGATTGAAGAAAAAGATACTGAGTTAGATTTTAGACAGGTAGAGTTAACCCTTTGTCACCATCTTTTCTCTTTCCATCACACACTTATTTCAGTCAGTGGCATGAAATAACCAAAGATGATTTGGCTTATCATAGCACTGCAGTACCCAGCATGGTGGAGTCATTAGCCTACTAATCTCCTGGCAAGAGACCGTGCCATTCTTTTACTTCATGTCAATTTCAGGGATCGTGGAATTCACCCTTTGTCACAGAAGTGGAGGAAAAACTTACAGGAAACTCTTGAACAGGCATCTTGCTTCCAGACAAGGAAAGAGAGAAGCTATATGCAGACATTGCTTCCTCATGCTCTGCTTTTCCAGCCCCTTTGCCACGGCCTCCTGTCTTGCTGTCCCCAACCCCTCTTAGGACTGTGAACTGAGAAGGGGATAGGGCATGTCCTAGAAAGCATTTTCCTTCAATAAAAATTATAAGTGTATACTGCACAATTTCTTCCTATAAAATAGCAGAAATAAATTTTTCTTAGAGATGCTTTTTCAAAGAAAACAATTAAACAAAGGAAAGAGGAAGGAAAAGAAAGGGAGGGAGGGAGGAAGAGAAGGAGGCAGGAAGGGAAAAGAAAAGGAAGAAGAGAGGTAGAGAGCAAGGAGGGGGCGGTGATGAGAAAACAAACAGAAAGAGAAAATAGAGTCCAGGAGAAAGGAAAGCACCAATACTCAAAACAGAAGTAAAGAACTTTTTTTAAAAATTAGGTAAATCACTTTCATATCTCTGAATCTTCACTGTTCCTATTGGTAGAGAGGTATAATGATGTATTATGTACCTAAGAGACATGAGATGAGGTGAAATTATATCAATTATGCAAAAACAGAAGAGTAATTGAAAAAAAGAAGTCCAACAATCTTAAAATGTGAATATTAAAAATATGGAATGATCAAGAGCCATATTAAAAATTAAAATAATACATCACATTAAATATGATATTAATGTCACAGTATTGGCTTTTCCTCACGCTAATGGGCAACATATTCAAACACTGAATATTAATATCACCTATTAGAAAACCAGTCATAATAAAAGTCCACGATGGCAGATAATTAGGTATTAGTGAAACCAAGCCACACTGGCAGAAATAAGGACTTTTTTTTTTTTTTAATATAAAAAGATATTTTCTTGTAGTTCCTCTAACTATCAAAAATCTCCTTTGGGTGATAAGTGTATCTTAGACCAGCTCTGAAGTTTATAATAACTGGTCTCTTGTGCATTATCTACATTTACCATATAGCAAAGTTAATTAAATAACCTATCAGGATTACCTCTCTCTTCCCATTCCTTATTTTTCCACTTCAAACAAACAAACCAAAAAAAAAAAAAAAAAAAAAAATCCTGACCCAAAATATGAGATAATGATGTAAAAGCAAAGTTTGGGGACTGACTTATATTAGATGGGAGCTTAATAACCTCTGGGCTTTGCTTTATCATCAGAGATTAACGTGGAGCCTTAATATGCCCTACCAGTTATCAGAATATATTATGTAACAAGGGTAATTAAGATAGTATGATAGTACATACTGGCCAATATGGATTAGAATTGATTCTAATTCATATTAGAATCAAAAAGAATTAATAGACAAGATAACTTGTCTGTTGCCATATCAAAAAGAATTAATTCTTTTTTTTTTTTTTTTCCTTCTTACTTACAGGTAAGTTTTAGAAATAAAAGGAGCCCTTCAAAGATGGCCTAAATTAAAATCTCTGAGATGGTTAGAAGGCCTTTTCTTTTTTAATGGACAGATACCCAGACGATGTTATGTAGCTTCCAAGAAGAGCTTATGCAAACAAAGAAGAAAGGCAAAGAAATTAGATAAAAGAAAGATGAAGAAATGAGCATTTGGGGGTTAATGGAAGACCTTGTTGACCCCCCAGAAACTCCCTAAAAGCCATTCTTGTAACTGCCATCCAACCCTGGGGGAGGGGAAACCCTGTCCCCTTTCTTAGAAATAAATCCTCATAAACTTCCTCAGGATATGTACTCCTTTTGACTTTTGGATATGGCTGGGACACTTTGCCTTCCTTTGGCATTGCCAGCTCCATCACCGCAGACCTTGTCCATGTCCTGCACAGCTCCAAGCACCTGTGCAAGGGCTTATGGATGCTAACTAAAAATACGAGCCCAGCTGTGAAATAATGAAATCAAATCCCAGCACACAACTTCGTATCTCCAGACTTACTCCTCTTCCATTTTGTACTGCCATTAAGGATGTTACTTTCTAAAAGACAACACATAAAAACAAATGTACTGATATAACATTTGTTTGGGCTGAACTGTCTAGGAGGATTCCTAGAGCCCCCCTTTTAAAAAGGTTAGAATGATTCAAACCCTGTAAGCAGAGAGGAGTCTTTTGGCTGGTCCAGCCCAGTATTTGTTAGCTTACTTTTATTTACTAGTAGTAGAACTCATCTACCATCAACTTCTCCAGTTACCTCTAGCTATTTTCTTAGGTGCCTCCACCAATTCTCACAATTGTTTCCCTGTTTTAATGCAGTGAGGTGGTGTTGGACACCCCTCCCACCCCAGGATATTTGAACCCACAAACGTTGGTTTTCTCTCCATCTTCCAAATAAATGATGCATCAGTGCAATAGCATGTATTAGGAAGTGTGGTGATAGAGAGCTCTGCTTACTAAGCCCCTATCTTTTCAATTCCCTGATTTAAATAAATCTGCTTTGCAAAAGGTTAAATTTATATGACCAATTAATCAATTAGGACTAGTTACATTTCAAAATGTCTGCTTATCCAAATGGTTCATTTCTGGTTGTTTTTAAAATGTAGAAAATTGGAAATTTAGAAATGGGTTGTTTTCCAAAAGATTTTTTATAATGTTGGTTGGTGAAACTTAGAACATATTTTTCTTAAAAAATTGATTTGTAAATGATGGATAGAAATCTAAGGCAGGCCACAGATACCCAATTAATTTATAGAGAGTCTGGTGTTGTCCACCCCCTAGAAATGCATTTACTCATTAAACAAATAGTTATTGAGCACATACTATGTGCCAGGCACTATTCTAGATGCTGAGGACACAACCTATAAGGTGTCAGTTCTCAAGGGATTTAGGTCTAAGTGATGACAGAAATCAAGAGAGAATGAAGGCAATGATATATAAGCAGTTATCTTAGACAATAGTAAGTGCTAAGGAAAAAAATGAAGCAGGGAAATGTAATCAAGCTAAACTTGGACAGGTGGGGGGAGCGGGGCCATATTTGATAGGGTGTTCAAAGATGATCTTGCTGAGAAGTTCACACTTGAGCTGAGACCTGAATGACAAAAGGATCATGAGTTAATCTGGGAGAAGAGTATTTTAAGCAGAAAGATTAGTAACAGCAAGAATAGCCCTGTGGTGAGAATGTCTGGTGTGTATAAAGAACAATTATGTGGGGGTGCCTGGGTGGCTCAGTCGTTAAGCATCTGCCTTTGGCTCAGGTCATGATCCCACGGTCCTGGGATCAAGCCCCGCATCAGGTTCCCTGCTCTCTGTCAAATAAATAAATAAAAAATCTAAAAAAAAAAAAGAACAAATATATAGTTAGTGTGGTTGGAATAACATGAACAAGGTCAAGGGTGGCAGGAAATGAGTTTAGAGAGCAAGGTGGTGGGCCTTTTCAGCCATGGTAAAAGTATTTGGATTTTGTCCAAACGGCACAGTGCTTACTAGTCCCAGAGCCCCTAGATATACCTTAAATCATCTCTTCTTCTATGCTTTAGAGACTGAACTACAATGGTCTATGGGAAAATGATATCAGAGTTGTTGGATTTTCAGGACCACATCTTCCCCCTTTCAATATGAATTCTTTTTTGCTTCCTCTGTTCCCACAGCTAGAGCAGGGTCAGAAGGAAGTTCATTTACTTATCAATTCATTCAGTGCTCAAAAGAATCATTGAATGAATGAATGGGAATCAGAAGTATACAAGGTTAGCAAAATTTCTGTCTTCATGAAGCTAGGGAAGGGGAGAGAGTGTGGCATAGAGGTAGTTAGGGGTAGGCCATTTAGGAGTAGACCAGTCACAGAGGATATAGAGCAGAAGGGAAAGAGGGCTCTTCCTGCCAGTGTAACTCCCCAAAGTGCTATGGAGCTGGAGACAAATACCCCCCAGTATTTCTTTTCTTTCCTTCCTTTTTCAGTCCTCAGGGCCGAGTGGTGGAACCATGGATCAGCATGTGTCTAATTGCACTGCATGCTAGCCTCCTGATTGATTCCATTGAGAATCAGGTCTGAGAACAGGAGGAAGGGGCTCTGTAGGAACAGGCACTCCATTTATGGTGAGTGAGGTGGAGTACTGATTGGCTTCTTCATCATGCTTTTCCTGGAAGGATTTGTATCTCTGACTTAAGGCCCTGCAGGAGCACCCAGAGATTATGAGCTGGGGCTAAAACATTGACCCAAACCTCAGGGGCAGACAGGGCTGATATTTGGCTGCTTAAGTACACATTGGTAGTTAAAAATACTAAAGGACTCCTGTGGTGGTGGTTCTTAAATAGCTGCTTCCCCAAGTTCCCTAAATTCCCTTCAAATTGTCCCTGCCATCCCAGGCCCTCCCCTGGACAGCTCATGACCGCCCTTAATCAAGCAACTAATGGGGTTTCTCAGACTATGACCTGTTTCAACCCTTGAGCCTATGACCATTCTGATTGGTCAGTGTCTGAGCCATATCTGTTATTAAATACTCTGAATATCAAGTTTTTTTGACTATGGGGACAGACTCATGGGCTTAACAAAGAGCCATGATCCTCAGAGATCCTTGGGACACAGCTC